>NC_056747.1:41560544-41600544 GCF_019279795.1 Protopterus annectens
ACAGACGTACAGAAGAATGGTGTAGTAGTAAACATGTCCTCACCATAGTATAACCAAACTGAACCCAGGAAAGGCATCAGTATACAGTCATAGGTGTCATAATTGACTACAGAACATACATATGTGAACTGAAGTACGACAGTAAATCCAGATGTGAGGTGTTAATGTAATAAAGTGTAGAAGTTCCCAGCACCCCATACAGTGTCCATACACATGTGTTGAGGATACATGACACATATATAACAAGTGGCGAAGGGGAAATTAATGACAAAAGGCAATTATGCAAATCTAATAATACGCACCACTAAGCATAGCACAGCATTGTCTCCCAAACTACTGGCAGGATACTACCAGTGGGAGAAACAGTGCCACCCTGCTAAGTGTACTGTTAAACAAATGCACGTCCGTCCCTGGCAGGATGACCCCAAACGTCTGCCAAAAAGAGTCCTTGGGGTAACATACCATGCCAAAAATGTAAGCACAGATGGTGACGTATGTTTGCGGACTACGTGTGGGAAGCCTGAAGATCCATGGGTTCAACATACACGAAAAGTCTGAGAAGTGGGAGTGGGCAATGTTTAGTGGTGTGGTTAGATTAGGATGGAACCTGTAGGAAGGATGCCTGATGAGGAGGAGAATGGGGGGGGGGGTGATGGGTACAACATTATGGACCGAGGTGTGCCGTGGTTGGATGAACCCATTCTAATGGGACCGGCCCGTGGATGTCAGTGAGAAAGGGGGGGGGCAGAGGGAATGTACTGGGACATACCATTTCACATGGCAAACCATGTTATGGGTAATTTGTATGTTGCATAACCCAAGGAATAACATATATACATGAACTGGAGTACTGCAGCCATGAAATAATATATATATATATATATATATATATATATATATATATATATATATATATATATATATATATATATATATATATATATATATATGTATATGAACAGGGGTACTGCAGGAAATGCACATGTGAGGTGTCAGTATCATAATGCATACAGCAGTAGTTAGGTTAAGCAGCACTAAGCTGTTGTAAGCATGTCAGCACTAGTAAGCAAGTTTACATTTCCAGGCTCAGCAAATGTGATGCAAACTATCTGTAGCCATATGTAACTGGAGGTCTGTGTTTGCATGATGGTGAGCACTGCGTACACAAAGTAAGCAATGTGGAGGCTAACCTGGTGTCATTGTCTGTTACCTGCAGTTGGTGACACATACAATCGTGCAAACACATGCACGACTGCTTACAAGTGCCCTAATCACCCTGCATCCCACCGCCCTTGTTCAATCCTGCAACATAATTGACAGTCACTGCACGACCCAAACTCAGGACCCTGCATACCACAATCATAGTAAATTAACACTACACCATGTCGGATATACAGACATCCCATGTATTCCCAGACATATCATGCAGCACAGTCAATCTGCATTAGGGGAATTGCACTAATATCACAACACTCAACCTCTTATTGCAAACATTGTGGACACAGTGTGACAAACATGGGGTACATATCTGGACATGTGAAATATTGTTCATATACATGTAAAACATTGCTAGTTAAACAGTGATCTGTTGCGATACACATAATCTGAACAACATGATGTCTGCAACTGTAATGTATCGGCATTCCTGACAGACCATATGCCTCACAACGTCCGCGTCAATTGGCCAGACGAATGTGGGGCAGGCCAATATTGTGAGCCACTCATGTATGGACATATGGACAGTCATAGATCTATAAATGTGGAGAGATACACAGGTACATATAAATGTCTAACTCACACATACATCATCTCACATCAATGGTATGTAGGTGGGTGGATACATATGCCCACGTATATTTAGATGTAAATATATATATATATATATATATATATATATATATATATATATATATATATATATATATATATACTGATAGATATGTGAATTGCAGCACCAGATAGAAATAACAACCAGAACCCCCACCACAAAATAACTGACCTTATGCACAGCTGATGGGGGTGGGGGCTCAGATGAGGGGAACTTGGTGATGACTGCTATGTTCCCCCCCACCACAGCCATAACAGATATGCTGTGCAATGCAATATCCAGCACATGCTGTTTTTGATGGCAAGACCCCCCGCAACACAGCTACAACGGTCTGACAGTAGGCCACTGCAGTTGTAGAAAGTCAGGGCAATATCCAAAACATATTAACCAGTCCAGTCATGCAACTGTACAGAGAATGTATGCAATCATCTAGATGTATCTGTGTGCAAATATATTGCTATCTACACTGCTACAACATATCTGTATATGTATATATATATATATATATATATATATATATATATATATATATATATATATATATATATATATATATATATATATATAAATGTATATATATATATATATATATATATATAGATATATATGTAGCTTTCTAACACTATATACATTGATATTACTATATATGGGCATATATACATGCTAATGGCTTCATCGACACATATATATGTGTACACCTATATGTCTACATATACACAGCACATTACATATGTGTATGCAGATATACAGCTATGTAGGTATATACGGACATAGTTACATATATGTCAGCAGATATATATATATATATATATATATATATATATATATATATATATATATCTGTATCGGTACATATGGCCATACATCTGTAGAGATCAATGGCAGATTAACAAACACATATATGTCCACATGCACCGTTACTGGGGTTGAGAGGCCCCACACACTATACGTCTTGTACAAGTAGGCACCCCCCCCCATGGCCAAACACATTCACCCTGCAATACACTGCCAAATGTTGCAGATCCCTTAACTAGGACATGACATGACATGGGCACAGGAAGTTAAGAGTACAACATCCCACCTGTATGATGTTGGGCTGGTGTTGTTGACATATCATTCAGTCCAGTCTGCCTCGCCTCCCACAGGTGATGTAAACTGTGGTAGCCAGCAACATACACAGGATGCAGATACACAGACACAGATATGCAGATACATACATACATATGTACAAACATATATATATATATATATATATATATATATATAATTTATTTATTTATTCATTTATTTAACATTTGTAGAGCGGGAAAGTCCGACTAGGTTCCACAGAGCCTGTTTTCAGTGGAGGTCCGGGGAGAAATGCTCCAGATGCATATCTTTGGAATTTAGGAGGAAACCGGAGTACCCGGAGGAAACAAAGCATAACACAGCTCTACTCACACTCTGTCTGTAGTACCTGAACCTCCTACACATATGTAGCTGCCCTGAGTGTGCCGGTTCTCCTGTAGAAGTTATTGCTAACTGCTGTCTGTAAAACTGATGCCCACACTCATGTAGGACTGTACAAACATCCACAGAATGTCCAGGTTAAGTCATCAAATATAACCCTACTGTACATAATATGTGGGGTGGTCTGATATCTCACTGGCTTGTTGGTGGATATGATTATACTAATTATGGTGTACAGCATATATGCACCACATCATGCATGACATATGTACACAGTTTGGCAGAGTTGTGGCTGTCAGCACATACACAGGGCCGATAATGACATGTTGCTGTGATAACCTCATACATTTACTGTCATGTCTTTCACCATCTACAGACTGCAATCCTCACACTACCGTCTGCAGTCCACAGATAGATGATCTGTTGGTAACATATGGAACCAATGACACGACACACTGCCCTGCTGCAGATGACCCTGCAGAGAGGGATTCCAAATAAACATGGAAGTGACATGGCAGGTATGGAGACATGTAGGAAAGACATACACACACACACACACACACACACACACACACACACACACACACACACACACACACACACACACACACACACACACACACACACACACACACACACACACACACACTGTTAAACCAACAGTACGCCACATGCAGTATAGTAGCACTTACAGTCTGTAGGCGGGTCAGGCACATCCCTCTCCTGTGTGTTGCCCTGTTTCCACAGTGTATGTAGTTGAAAGTAAATTCCCAATCCACCGCAGATGCTGGTTGCCAAATAACAGAACTAGTGAATGACAAGGGCCAACACCAACATGATGTTCCTAGATATTGGAGTGTGTTTCCATGCACCTGGCTATGGGAATGTTACCACAGCTGTTTCACATGTAATCAGCTAGGAGAGGGCTGCAGAGGTCATCAGTTTATCATGAGCATCACTTGAAATACACATGCTGCTGCCTAAACAAAGCTGGTGTAAGTCGCCACATCCACCAGAGAGAGAGTGGGAGAGGTAGACAGAGGCAAAGACATGTCAGGGAGGGTGGGGGAGTAAAACTGCAACTTGTTTGCGTCACACACCTACCAGCATAAGATATCAAACCCCTGCCAACTATGTATTGCGTTCACAGTTCGATGCAGTTATTGGATGCACCACATGGGTTACCTTTTGTGGAGCCCTCAGAACATATCTGTGATGGTGCATGACATCTGCAACAGGGATATGGTAGCTATATGGTAGATGATGTACACGTGCCTGTCAGCATGAACAGGTGCCAGAGCCAACACAGCCACACTCTCACAGGGACATGCACACATCGACACACTTGGCAGGGCCAGGGGTACAAACTCATCAGTTGCGGGATTGCCACAACACATCACTGTGCAGGTACCACATGCACCACATGGGTTATACGGAGGTTGTATGGGCAAAGGGTAAGAGAAGGTGCCTGACGTCTGACAGCATGCTTCTGCATGCACATGGGGGTTGTAGTGAGTGTGGCTGTGAACATACGCATCATACAACACACAGACAAACACACAGGGTGCCAGTACTGACATGTATAGGTGCATGTCTGCACGGGTGTGTGGTGGTCGACTGTGGCAGCAGGCTATACAAGGGTAGGAGATGGGTATACTTTGGCATCAGGCCACATGACAATTGTCTACATTATGTTTCAGGGCTGTAGTTTCCACTCTTGCCCACACAGGTAGGTATTGTATCCCCCATCCAGTCACCTGGGTGACTACTGTGTGTGGCCAATGCTGTGCACTGCTTGTCATATATGTGTTCCTTACCCCATGACATGGAAGGTGTCTGGGATGTGCACACCTCCCACATGCATGTACAGTGACATGTGGAACTGTACCTGGGGTGTCTGGCCCATGTTGTGAATACAGATTACCATCATATGTGCCACTCTTGCTCATGTGACGGGGACCGGTAATGGGCACCAGGTTTACCTGCACCTAAATCGATAGCATGCTGACAGCATTCCCTGGTGTCAGTGGCAACTGTCCATACAGGGCATGTTGTCAGGCATGGTATGTTTGTTGTGGGATACATGTGATGGCACCACAGGTGTCCATTGGGGAACATGGGGGAGGTGCACTGTCAGCACGTACGTGCTTATTGGACAGATGGAAAGGGAACATGCCCTCTGTAGCCCGCTGCTATCACTCCATGGTTACAATCGGTGGATAATATGCAGTGCACTACCTACATATTGGCTGTTGCCTAGACATGTGTGTGCTTATGAGACATGGGTTGAGAGTGTGCTCTGGGTAATACTGGGGTTGCTAAATGTGATTGCCTGGCCTTGATGTCATATGTATGGGTATGGCTTTGCAGCCCAGCCTCTCAGCTATTCCATATCTGTTATACCTGTATGGTGGACATTGTGCTATATAGTAGGGCCACCATATAAGACATATGCAAAACCCACTCCACATTGGCCACAGGTGTCACATGCTCACAACCACCTCTACACAGGATACGAGGTATGAACACACACGCACGCAGCTGTCATGTCTTGGAGTATAACCCCTACCTAACTAGTTTATTACACCTCAGTGCTACGCAGTAATAGTATGTACCACGTACATTACTGATGTATGCCTTCCCCAAGGGTGTATTCCACAATGAATGACATCAGCTGGATTGCCAAAGTGGGCCATGTGAAATGTACTGAATGTGACTAGCATATAAGGCATTGCTCCATATACAGACATGGACACACACAAAACATCCAGAACTGCCATTGGTGGGGATGGATCCCTGCCACAGTTCTAAATCACAATCCAGTGATACACAGTTACAGGACACACTATGGAGATTACTGGACTACTACCTTCTTGGAGGTGTATTTCTAGGTGGGTAACATCAGCAGCCATGCCAAAATCAAGTATAGGAATTGTAAGGAGTATGGCTACCCTAAAAAGCATTGCTCTTTACATAGTCAGAGACAGACAGACACACATACTAACACACACACATTTACCACATCTGGGGTTAGAACACCTACCAAGCTACTTTATCACTCTACAGCAGTACGCAGTTATAGGACATGCTACAGTGATTACTGGGCAACACCCTTCCCAGAGGTGTATTTCTAGGTGGGTGACATCAGCAGGCTTGCCAAAGTCGAGTACAGGAATTGTAAAAAGTGTGGCTTCCCTAAAATGCATTGCTTTCTACAGAGACAGACAGACGCACACACACACACACACACACACACACACACACACACACACACACACACACACACACACACTTGCCATGTCTGGGGTTAGAACACCTACCTAGCCACTTCATCACTCTACAGCAGTACACAGTTATGGGATGCGCTGCGATGATTACTGGACAACAACCTTCCCATAGATATACGTCCAGGTGGGTGGCATTAGCACGCTTGCCAAAGTTGAGTATAGGAATTGTAAGGGATGTGGCTACCCTAAAATGCACAGTTCTCTAAAATGCACTGTTCTCTATACAGACAGGCAGACACACACACTAACACACACAGTTGCCACGTTTGGGGTTAGAACACCTACCTAGGTGCTTCATCACTCTACAGCAGTATGCAGTTACAGTACGAGCAATGGTGATTACTGGGCAACAACCTTCCCAGAGGCGTATTTCTAGGTGGGTGACATCAGCAGGCTTGCCAAAGTCGAGTATAGAAATTGTAAGGAGTGTGACTACCCTAAAAAGCATTACTCTCTACATAGTCAAACACACACAGTTATTATGTCTGGGGTTAGACCACCTACCTAGTTACTTTATCACTGTACAGCAGAACGCAGTTATGGGACATGCTACAGTGATTTCTGGCTTCCCAGAAGTGTATTTCTAGGTGGGTGACATCAGCAGTCTTGCCAAAGTTGACTATAGGAATTGAAGGAGTGTGGCTACCCCAAAATGCATTGCTCTCTACACACACACAGAGACAGCCAGACAGACACACACACACACACACACACACACACACACACACACACACACACACACACACACACACACACACACACACAGTCTCCGCGTCTGGGATTAGAACACCTACCTAGCTACTTTATCACTCTACAGCAGTACGCAGTTACAGGACATGCTACAAAGACTACTAGGCTACAATCTTCCCAGAGGTGTATTTCTAGGTGGGTGACATCAGCAGCCTTGCCAAAGTTGAGTATGGGAATTGTAAGGAGTGTGGCTACTGTAAAAAGCATTGCTGTCAATGCAGACAGACACGCACACTAACACACACACACACACACACACACACACACACACACACACACACACACACACACAGTTGCCACGTCTGGGGTTAGAACACCTACCTAGCTACTATATCACACTACAGCAGTTACGGGATGCACTACAGAGATTGCTGGGCTACATGTTTCCCAAGGGTGTATTTCAAAGTGGATGACCTCAGCGGGTTTGTCATAGTAGGGCTATGGGGAGGGCAGTGTGTGTGCATGGCCCATAACCCATTCATCTAGAGGTTGACACATCACATGTGGGCACACGCAGGGTTATATTCCACAGGTACATGTATACAGCTGCTAGATGACTACTTCCTTGTACAGTCTTGTTGCACAGCTGGCACTTGCACCACATCATCCATAATGCTGACAGATACTGGTGGCTAATGTCTACAGTGAGTGACATCTGAGCATCATGTGGTTGTAGTCATTTGGCTGTGTGCTGGGTGGGACATGCCTCATAATGGATGGTTCCTTGTCATAGTCACTCTCTCCAAAACATCTATGTACGTGTACGTTTGGCTTATTATAGTGTATTGTCCTTGGATATATGCATGTATTCCTATCCACTGTGTGTGTAAAGCATGAGTGGTGCATACTGAGGAGTGTCTGCACTAACATCTGCATCTGCCAGATATGTCTGGTACACTGTTGTTTGCAGACATGGGCTTCTTTTGATTACGTGTGTGAGCATGCCCCGTATGACCTTTCAGTATGTTGTTGACTGACATTGCCTTCATTTCTCTAAATCTATGAGCATGCCTAGTATGCCCTTCTGTTTAGAATGTGTGGATCAATACCAGGTAGTTTGTACTCCAGTGCAGACCTTTGTGTTGTACACCTACAGGTAGCAAGGTGTTTCTGCTGGGTATCTGTAGATCATTTGGCAATATGTGGACAGACTGTGCAGGAGATAGTGTGTACTGTAGGTGATTTTGTCTGCGCTGCTTCAGCTGCATGGTATCACTGTTAGCAGAGATATTCAGACATGTGTACTGTTATACACAGTGATGTTTTCTGTTGTTATGTACTGCCAGGTGGACATTCTTGCTCACAGTGCTGTTTTAGGCGACACGGGTGACTGCAGCAGTGTCCAGTATTGTGGGCAGACACCTACGTATTCATGGCAAGTTATGCCATTTTGGAGGGGGAGCTGCAGACACTTACTGCTGGGTCTGTGTATCTGGTTCAGTACCTTGGTAGAGTGCTGGCGGGGGATACCATACTTGTACACCCATTGCAAGACAGTATGGGCTTAACATGCTGTGGCAATGCCTCACAGCTGTACAGATTCACAGAGGTTGCTCAGAGGCAGGGGCTATGGTTCAGGACATTAACTCTGTTGTGGTGTACGAGCAGGTGTGTAGCCACCCATTTATGTATTTGCAGCCAGGGATAGTGTGGGCACACAGCTTGGTGTCAGACCCTGCACATTACATGCTGGCCATGCTCCCACCCCCCCCTCTGTTATTCTAACCTCTTCCATACATTCTGCATACATTCTGTGATACTTTCCCCAGGGGTATCACCCCATCACAGGTGTGTGTTAGTGTTGGTCCACAGTTCATGCAGTGGGATATGGTGGACATGTTACTGTGGTTTGTCCACATGTCCTTGCATATGGCTTATGTGGAGTGTGTTATGTTGTTATTTGGGTGTTCATGACTTAACATGCATTGGCAGTACATGTGAGACACAGGCCTTTGGCAGAGGTCTGTGGGGCATTAGGTGTTGCTGCGGGTCACATGTGGCAGGCCATTGCATTCTGTCAGGTCTACAGTTACAGACCACCATACAGTATATTCCTCTGGGGTGACAGGGTAGGTGTGATAGGTGTTCATGCAAATTCCTTCTATCAGTTTTGGTCAGGTGGTGTGGATGCTGGCAGGGTGCTACATACAGCTATAGACACACCTGCATGGGACACCTGCACTGAATGTTGTATTCTTCCACTATTGCCATGTACAGCAGGGGTCATACCGTACCCATTCCCCACAGCAGGGATATGGCCAGAGAGGTACCTGTGGGTGGTGTTTGCGTGAGCTGGGTGCATGTGTGCTATGGACAATACTTGCATCTGACACACAGATATGCATGGGGCATTCCAGGTATGAAGGCATGTGCAGGTACACCAGCTGTTTCCCAATACATCAGTCCTACCTCCTTTGTGATCTGCAGGTGTTCGGGTGGACATCACCGGTATCCCCTACTACAGGACCAGTTAGTGTGATGCATACATGTATGTACAATTCCAAGGGTGTCTCCATTTCACAGTGTTACAATGTATACTGTATGTCTGGGGTACTTTCCCCTGTGTACTGCTGGTATATCCAACCCAACAGCCATGCCATGTCAGTCTTTCAGATGGTGACATATTACCACCATACATTTACATAGGCTTACTGCTAGTAGGTTGTATACTGGTAGGGATTGTCCTTGGCACTGCGGTTGTGAGGACTTGTCCCTGTCATCAGCAGTACTGGGCTATGGCCACCAGGTCTTACCTTGACATGCATACATACTGACCACTCTCACACAATATGAAACATACACCATCCTAATACACAAAGACCTGCATATTGTGCACATGCTACAACCTATCCTGCTACCTTGGCCACCTCTGGGCATCTCTGCTTCACTTGTATTATACCTACTCATGCATGTTACTACATTTCTACACAGGATGGGGGGGGGGCAAACCTGACTGTTACTACATGTCTACATGGGAGTGGGGGGGTACCTGACTGTCATTACATTGATATGTAGGATGGGGGGGCACAAGTGACACTTGTACACATTTGCTATGACTGTACTGGTATGTCCTGTACTCCATTTCATTCTGTATTGCTAACTGTCATGCTGTCTAGAAGCACACCAGTGTACTACAGATCATGGCTTTGGTTGCCCTACATATTATTGTCTGATGTCCTACCCTTCAGAACTGGCATCCCACTGTCTGCCCTGCTGTGGTCTGCCTCTGTAGGGCTGGTTGTGTGTTAACTATAGCCATCATTCTGGGGCCATGGCACAGGCCCTGTTTGGGTTTGTGTCCACCTGTCCTGCTGACTGCAACTGTTGTTGGGTATGTGAACCATCCTGACTGACATGTGTGGGTCATATGGACACACATTTCACACAGCACATTTCCTGCAGTGTTTTTTGTTACCCTGTGTAGTACTGGCTACTGTGGTGACTCCAGTATGTGTTACACATGTCAGGGTGCCACTATGGGTATCTATTGTCTGCTGCCATAACATTCAGCCACCCAATCCCCTTGCATGCTCACATCCATACCATAGCAACAGGTGACAACATATTCTACTCCATTTGGCAATTGGTAGGTTGATTGACTTACCTTGTGGGTGTGCCAGACTTGCAGATGGTGATGGAGGGCTGCTTATGTCAGAAGCACATAGTACACTCCCTATACATGGTTGAGCACAGGTGGTGTCATGTTTGGCATCCCTTTTACTGTATGTGTGAGTCGGAGAGAAGTGTCATTCCCTGGGACCGTACTGTGTCAGTGCATGTGCTATGCATTGCCTCTTTGCCAAGGTCAGGGCATACTTGGCATGCCTCCTTCTGCCTACTGGGGCAGGCTCAGGTTCTTCCTCTTCCGGGTCACTCTGTGCCTGTGCAGGCCTTGGCACTGGTGGGGGGCTGTGTGGCCCTGCCCCACGCTGTTCCTGCTGCAGCTGTTTCCACAGGATTATAATGTGTAGCATTGCACATACCATAACAATTTGGGTACATGTAGCTGGTGAATACTGCAAGACTCCACCAGATGTCCAGACACTGGAACCATGACCTAAGCATCCCAAACACATGCTCTATTATATGTCTGGCCTGTGCGTGTGCCTCATTATGGCATTGTTGTTCAGGTGTGTGTGTGCATTTCTGATGGGTGTCATCAGCCATGGCTCCAGTGTGTACCCAGCATCCCCCACTAGGTGGCCATTGAGGATGTCCCTATTGGCAAATCTCTGGTACAGCTGCATAAGATAACATATGTGGGAATCGTCATAGCATTCAGGGTAGCCAGCACACACATTCATTACAATGCCCTGGGCATCACATATGACCTGGCAGTTGATGTAGGGGATGTCCCTGCAGTTGATGTAGGCCCTACTCTACTCACCAGGTGGTGCTTTGATGCATATGTGCGTGCAGTCTATAGCACTCACTACCCCAGGGTATTCTGCTGTTTGGTAGAAGAGACACATATTGCTGGTCAACACCTTATGGGTGTTGAGGAAATATACATGCTCACTGGCATGTGCTGATATGGCATCCAGGAAATAGTGGAGTACTCTGGATGTTGCTGCCTGTAAGATCCCCATGTTATCCCCAGTTTTGCTTTGGGAGGTACCTGTGGCTAGTATACCTAGGCCTACACATACCTTGGTATCCACTGGGATGGGTTCCCCTTGTTTGGTTTGGTTTGTCAGGTGTGGCCATCACAGCTCAACTACTTGCTGTAGGAGGTCTCTGTCCACCATATAGCGCTCCACTATCTCCAGCTCATGTAGCCCCTGGTAGGTTACCCTGGGTCTGTACACTTTTCCGTTTCCTCACTGTGGGCTGTTTGGCAGCATGCACATCCTCACCACCCTCAGCCTCTTGCGCATGTTGTTCTATGTTGCCTGCTGCAGCCCTTCTCATTTTGTAGGTTTGTTTGTTAAATTTTCCCCACTTGTATACACCGGTGGTGTAGAGTGTGGGAAAAACCAGTGGGGAAGGTGTTGGCTTAGTTTATAGTAGTGTTTTGGGCTGGGCTGCTGCCTGTGCAATTGGCTGCTTCTGATACATTTCACCTGCCAGATATGCTAGTTCTCCTTGATTACCTTCCTACTGCTGATTTTCCTTCCCATTGCCCTTCTGTTAGGGCCTGAGACTGTGCCTCGCAAACAGAGTACTCAGATGTGCACACTGCTGCTGTTTCCTGTTTTAAGTTCTTTTTTCTTTCTGTAAATCCCGGTGCACGGCACGCACACCCACTTACACTTAGTAAAGAGTGCTGGGCAATTTAAAACAAGCCCCCTAGCTTGGCTGTGCTAAGCTGGGAGCATACCTGAGCCACAGGGCTCCAATCCACTTAAAGTATGCCGGACACACCCACCCATGATGTCAGCTACCTCCTAGTCTTGCACCCAGCTATTCATACTCTTACATTGTTGGGACCTGCCTCACATGCTGGGGAAAACCTGGATTCACTATCCTTCCCTTCATTTGCATAGGATTGCCTGCTAATGCATAGTTACATGTGTCACACTGAGACTCCCCCCTTAGCTACTACTATTCACTGGCCTGGTTGTCTTTTGCCTGCCATTGACTTGCATGGCAGAATACTGATTTTAGTTGGAATGCTTGTTTTAGGTTTATTTTCTTATTTTCCCACCGATCCTGTTTGCGCACCGCTGCCCTATGCTTCAACAGCCATGATCAGCACTAATAAAATAAAAGTTGTATTTTGTACATTTTGCATTGTTTGCAATGCCAATGGCATTATACTTGGCCATTGGCATACTTCCTCAATGATATGCAGCCTTTATTTGGAGCTGGCATGTCCCCGTTTTGGATTTTGCATAACCATACTAGATTACTAACCGAGTACATTTCTGCATATTACTCTAGTCCGGCACTCCCTGATTCCAGCTTCCTGGATAGCAGATTTACCTCATTTGTATGGCCTTCACATGCAAATGGGGTAATTTGCATACAGGAGCTGGGAACATGCAGCACTAGTGCTGGAATGCTCTCGCACGTCAAATGAGCACATACATGGATCACTCGGCCGCCATATTGCAACATTACCCCTTACACTGATCATGCACGCTGCGCAAGCTTTTGAGAATCTGGGGGACTGACATTGTCTATTGAAAAATGTTTTAGTTATGAAACCAATGTGGGATTCTCATGTCATTCTTATGGATGCAAACACTGATATTGTTTGATGTCAACAGATATTATAAAGAAGGTTCATTTTGAGCTATTAGAAATTTATGATTATCTAGTAGTAGACAAGCCTAAGATGACTTATTTTTCTTGGCATTGCTAATTTACTCATATTAATCATAAGGCCACCTTTTTGACCTATTCTGTTAGTGATTGGTTCAAAGACTTAACCAGTTTTAATTTTTGACATAAAGATTCCTTTGAGGTGTAATTCAGTCAGGTAGATTGCTTTTGGAGATACTTGGAGCCTCCCAGAAATTATTCAAACTATTTGATTTTGGCAGAGAGAAAGATGTATCTTAGATGACTGAAGAATAAGCATACTTGTGCCAGTATAAAAGGGCAAAGAGGATGCCCACAACTGTGGTTAGTAGACAGGTATCAAACTCCTGTCACACTGCATGAAAGTTATGGAGAGGGTGATTGCTAACAAATTCACAGAGTAGTAGAAAGTAAGATGGGAGATGATCAGCTTGGATTGAGATCAGGATGCAACACAAATGACCAAATGTTTGCAGTGAGACAGATCATTGAGACAAAGCTAGAGATGGAGAAAGAGTCTAATTGGGCATTCCTGGACTTGGAGAAAGCATATGACAAGGTCACAATAAATCTGATGTGGAAAGTCCTCTGATGGTTTGAAGTTTTAGAAACACTGGTAGAGTTAGTGCAGGCTATGTACAAATATTCAATGACTCAAATATGAACAGTGTCCAGTCTCACAGAGGGTTTCCCACTGGGTGTACATCAGGGTTCAGCTGTGAACCCACTGTTGTCCATACTGTTGATAGATTACATTAGCAAACAGGTCAGAGGGGACAGATCACCAAAGTTGCTGTATCCAGGCAATGCAGCAGTGCAGGCAGACTCTGACCAAGAACTTCAGCAAAGGATAGGGGAATGGAAAGGAAAACTGCAGGCACATGGAATGAAACTAAGTACAGATATATTATGGAAATCAGAAGAAGCTGAGAAATGAGATAGAATGGAAGAAAGGGGAACAGATTATCAGCTTCAAGTATCTGGGAGGAGTGGTTGAGGAGAAGGGAAATCACGGAGAAGTCAAAGCTAGAATCAGATGGGCTGCTGCCAAATGGCATAGAGTGTCAGGTGTAATGTAGGACAGAAGAATGTCAAAGAAGCTGAAAGGTAAGGTGTACAAAATAGTGCATAATACCAGTACTACTGTATGGTACAGAAATCTGGGCAGTAAAAGAGCAGATGAGGAAGCTAGAGGGCATGGAAATGAAGTGTCTGAGATGGGTGGTAGGATGCACACTGTGGGAGAGATGAAAAAATGAGGACGTAAGACTATCTTGTGAAGAAGATTTGGGCCAGACAGGAAGAAGGTAACAGGAAACATTGGTTTCTAGCAAAGAAGTGGCTGGATTCTGTGAGAAAAGATGTGTGACAATCAGACATGAGTGTCGAAAAAGGCAGGAGTGTGGCACTGAATCGAGAGAGAGAGATGGCAACAGGTAATATGACACTCCAAAGCCAAGTAGAAAATGGAAAAAAGGGGGTGCTGATGATGATTTTGAGAGAGGCATCATTATGGTGACATGTACATTGAATAACTGAGAAAGCATATGATAGGGTGCCTAGAAAGGAGTTGTGGTATTGTATGAGGAAGTCAGGAGTGGAAGAGAAGTATGTAAAGGTGGTACAGGATATGTACGAGGGTAGTGTGACAGTGGTGATGTCTGCAGTGGGTGTGACAGATGCATTTAAGGTGGAGGTGGGATTACATCAAGGATCACCTCTGAGCCCTTTCTTATTTGCAATGGTGATGGACAGGTTGACAGATGAGATCAAATGGGAGGCCCCATGGACTATGATGTTTGCAGATGACATTGTGATCTGTAGTGAGAATAGAGACCAGGTTGAGGAGACCCTGGAGAGGTGGAGATATGCTCTAGAGAGGAGAGGAATGAAGGTCAGCAGGACTAAGACAGAATATATGTGTGTGAATGAGAGGGAGGATAGAGGAATGGTGAGGATGCAGGGAGTAGAGCTGACGAAGGTGGATGAGTTTAAGTACTTGGGATCAACAGCTCCAAGTAATGGTGAGTGTGGAAGAGAGGTGAAGAAGAGAGTACAGACAGGGTGGAATGGGTGGAGAAGAGTGTCAGGAGTGATTTCTGACAGACGAGTACCAGTAAGAGTGAAAGGGAAGGTCTACAAGAGTGTAGTGAGACCAGCTATGTTGTATGGGTTGGAGATGGTGGCATTGACAAAAAGGCAGGAGTCAAAGCTGGAAGTGGCAGAGTTAAAGATGTTAAGATTTGCACTGGGTGTGACAAGGATGGACAGGATTCTGAATCAGTATATTAGAGGGTCAGCTCAGGTTGGACGGTTTGCAGACAAAGTCAGAGAGGCAAGATTGTGTTGGTTTGGACATGTGCTGACCAGGGATGCTGAGTATATTGGACAAAGGATGCTAAGGATGAACCTGCCAGGTCACAGGAAAAGAGGAAGGCCTAAGATAAGGTTTCTGGATGTGGTGAGAAAGGACATGCAGGTGGTTGGTGTGACAGAGCAAGATGCAGAGGACAGGAAGAAATAGAAACAGGTGATCTGCTGTGGCGACCCCTAATGGGAGCAGCCGAAAGAAAAGAAGAAAAAGACATTGAATGATGTCAATACGCCCATCCATCAAGTGAAGATACAAAATTAGAGACTATTTATGGAATACTGACTATGTGAGTTTAATTAACATCAATGTTATTTGTGAAATGTTTTTTTCAATAACTTTTTTGTTTTAACAAGACGTTTTTTAACCAAACAAGTGACAATGATGAGAGTTGATGTAATTCTGACATTTGTTTAAATAATTTAATTTTGTTGGTGAAAACATGGATTTGTGAATCAACACATTGGTAATCCATCAAATTTCATGTACATTCCATAGATGATATATATATTTATTTCTTTTTTGCATGGCAAGGTGACAAAAAATGATTTTGTGCCAAATCTAAATGACATCATTATATGCCAAAAACTCTGGGGAGGATTCAGTAATCCTCTGTGTAAGACTAAGTCTTACTCGGAAACGGCCGTCTAAGAGTATGATGTCAGCGCGCCATGCATAATCATGAGGGAGCGCTGACTCAACTCTAAGGCTAACACGGACCATGTAGGAGTGCAGGGGGCGTATCAGACTGCCAAGCGGTCCCAATATCCATGCCCCTGCAAGTGCCTAAATATGCAAATGTCAGCAGATATGAGCGAGTCTGCTCAAATGTGTATACCCCCAACACTACACTCCCCCACATCCAAAACCCCTGTACAAATTAAATAAAATGTAAAACCATTTTTGTTTCTATTATTCCCGAAATAGCTGCCCGTATTTGTGCGTGTGTGCGCTAGTGTGCCCATTGCTTAGCTACAGTAAGCAGTTTAGACATCGAAGAGGATAATAAATTACTAATATGCAAATGAAGCCAAATAGCAATAGCGTAGTGGTAGAGCCTTCGCACAAAGAGGAGGCATTACCGGTTCGAGTCCCACCACTCCCCTTTCCATTTTCAGTAGGAAATCCATGCATATAAATAATTCCTGACATTTACCTTTTAAATTTTATTAAAATGCATTGAAATGGCCTATGTAGTAGTGAACGATATTTTAGATATATATAAGAAGGTGAAATGGTCATGCATACTAATGAATGCATAAGTAACCTATCTTAAGCAATGTGAAGCACTGTTAAGCAACATTTACCAGTATTAAGCACATTTAAGAATAATTGCCCATAGCTTACCACTGCTTTAACTAGTGCAATGGCTTTGCGCAGAGCTGCGCATCATGCCAACTCGCGCAAACAAAACATGTTTGCGCAGAGCTGCGCACCACACCAACTAGGGCAACATCTGGAAATGTAGGGCAACGTAGAGCAACATTGGGAAAAGTAGAGCAAAGTCAACTAAACACAGCCACACCTCCTAGCTGGTCAGGCCAGTAGTAAAATAAAAAGCAATAACAGGCTTTGAACCTGGGATACTGTGCTCCATAATCAAAGTACTGAACCACTAAGCCATGACAGCTTAGCATAAAAATGCACTGTTAACATACATATACCTATAAATGAAAGCTTAACCATTGCTAAGCAGGTTTGCTATTAGCTGATATTTTTCAAAAACGGCCAATGACAAATAAGTGCGGGTAATGAGACATATTTAAGCCCCATAGGCGGGAATACTCTCCATAACTGATTGTAGCTCCCATTTGCAGTCAGAATAGCAGGTGCTGGAGAGGGTACTCACTTTAGAGTGCAATGGTGGGGCATCGAGGAGTCAAAATACATGGTTTGGCTCCTTGTCCACCATCATGAGTCAAGACTCCTGCATGGCCAGTTTCAAGGGACGGAGTACAAAGTGGAGGCTTGGAACCGGTAATCTCATGAACTCACCAGTGCCACAGGCATCTCTCGGTCTGGTGAGCAGGTCCATCACCACCATGCAGAACTGCAGCGATGGAAGCAGGACCTACTGAACCGATGGATATAGGAGGCCCGTGACAGTCAAGATGCCCCACTGCTGAGTAGGTAGCCATGGAATGAAGTATGTAAGAAATGCTATTGTAGTCTATATAATGGATAGGTATGTCTCAATATCCCTTCATTTACTTCACAGCTTCAGGTGTCCATGCTGCGAATCAGCAAGCCTATGCAGATAGGCTGCTAAGGCTGCGCCACCAGGCAGGTTAGTAATTATTCTGCATGTATTGTTATATAAAATAAGTGAGAGAGCCTGAAAAAGTGTTGTAGCACAATAATAAAGCCATAAAATGCCCTGAATAATTCCTCTGCATGTACTGTTATATAAAATAAGTGAGAGAACCAGAAAAAGGGTGTTGTAACCCATTAATAAAGGTATAATATGGCTTGAATAAGTCTTCTGCATGCACTGTAATATCAAATAAATGAAAGACCCTCTAGAAAAGTGTGTAATGTAATTAATAAAGGTATAATACCTGGAGTGTGTCCATGTCACTTACTTTGAAATGTTGTACTCTTGCATTATATAAATAGTATTGTTGTAGTAAGCGCTGTCAACCCACAGTTGGGCAGTCCCATATAAAGTGGATGAAGGGAGTGCCAGTAGCTGTGAAGCATATATACAGTCCTCAACAGTTGTTTAATGGCTGGCAAGCATTGGTAAATCTGGCACACGAGTAGCTTGTTAATGTGTTCCCCAGAAATGTGTGTGCTGCTAGAAATGTAAGGGGCTGTAGAAATATAACTGAAAATGTCACGTGAACACATCCAGATATGTAGATATATAAATATAAATAAAATAAATAAATACGTAGCAGTAACATCTGCATCCTGGACAGTTAGTATGTCAGATATAGGTCAGGTATATAATGAACTAGCCAAACCCATTACACAACCTAATGCACATTGCCTAGTGTAATAATACATGTAGGGGATATACACCTGCAGTCAATAGGAACATAGTGTAAACTATAAGTACATATAAGATGTTAATGGAGGTAACTTTTTACACCTTATCGTATGTGCATAAACAATGTAATTCCACACCTCAAGTGGGTATGTGTAATCTCAAAACATTTGTTGGGACATATGTCCTATTGTTCTATAAATATTTTCATTTACTTTGATGCATGTGCCCTGTTCAAACACCACAATCTTGGTGGTCTGTTGCCACCTATCATTCCTGCATGCTGTTGGAATGTGCACTGTTGTTCAATATATGCATGTGTTATGCTTGCTGTTCAACTGTTGGAACCCTGGTGTGTTGGCTTAATGGGAATATTACTGCATGCTGTTACAACTAATTTGGAATGCTGTTGTCTATGTTGTCAATAAATCCACCTAAACACAGAACATATGGGAAGGCCGGTCCCAGCAGACCCACCTGTCCCTCAGGTGGAAGCACTGCAGGGGATGGGGCTCATCCCCCCTGTGCAAACGTGGGTGGAGAAGGGCCACTTTTCACCCTCTGAAGGGTCCGGGCTGTGTTGCGTAGGGAGATCCAGCGTTCAGTCACTGATCCCCTACACCAGCTCGAGGCAAGAATGGCGCAACTCACGGGTGAGCCTGCCCCTCCTACACAGCCTCCAGTACAGCCACAGCCACCCTCTGGGCTGTGAAGGTGCAGTGGTGACTGCCCATGGGTGGGGATCTCAGTTCCACTGTTACCATCTGTGGGCTCATGGGCTTGCAATTTCCAAACATCCTTTCCCATCAATTGTGTTCACCCACCCATTGTGTCATATTCCGCCCCTGTATGCGTCTTGTTTGTCTTGTCTGTTTACTACCCCAACCTACCTCCCACAACATACCTAGTTCCCCTACCTCACATTCCACTCTCGCCTGAAAAAAAAAAGGGCAATCTGCTCCCACAAAAAATCACGCCCCATACATAGCTGCCCATTTCGCACACATGTCTGCTGGACATGTAAACTGATAATTATAATTGGCAGTACAACATACTTTGTTGTCCTCACCCCTCTCTCAGGGGTGGAAGGTTTCAAATTTCACTCCAAATTTCTAACATATGCACAGCTGTTGCTGGTAAAGAAATGGGCAGCTATGGACCTTCCCTACACCCATCCTGCACATTCTGAGCTGGTTTCCCTACTGTCTTTCCCTCTTTGTGCCCCCTTTTTCACCACTTTCCTATCTCCCCATTTTCTTTTCTTTCAAAGAAATTAGCGCAGGGGTTAGCGGGAGTAAGCACTTTTAAGCAGTAGTAGGCGGGGGTGCGTGGGTGTGCGCTTGTGTGCGCTTAGCTAAGCATTGCTAAGCATCGCACAAACTCACACAAACCCGCTTACAACTGCTTAAAAGTGCCTTAGTCACTCTGCATGGCAGGGCCCTTGTTCTGCTGAGCAGCAAAATAAAACACCTCTGTCAGTCTCGAACCCCGGACCTTGGACACACTATACTGCATGAAGTACCACTAAGCTACAGTTGACCTACAACAAGTTGGTGCTGTAATAAATATATCATGCATTACAATGAGTGAATGTAAAGGGAAAAGAGGAATGCAAAAACACAAATCTTGTTCTGAGGATCTTTACCAGCAGTTGTTGTGGAATTTGCATGATATGACTGTGAAAAGAGAACCAGCCAAACTAGCAGGAAATAATGTTACACTAGCACTTTACAAACCCTACACAGTATCAGAGCAGGAGAAACACTGGCATATTTGAATAGGGCAGAGGTCATACTTCCCAACTGTGACTGCTTTTCAGGGATGTCCCTGATTCATAAACAAATGTTAGCTGAGTCCCTCTGAATCCCTCTGAAAAGTACAGAAGTTAGGCAAAAAAAGTGGGGAATTACACTTAATGAATAATGTCAATAAGTAAGAGTAGACACTGCTTGCACATCAGAAAAGGTGTATTAATATATATGCTCTGATTCTCTCACAGTCTCAGCTTAATGTCTGTAATATATTACAGGTGTACCTCACCTATATGTACCTTTCCCTGAGGCAGTTCAAATATATACCTGAGTGTATCAGAGGCCTGGCAGAGGCAGAAACACACAGGCATATCAGCTTTTCTGCGTTACACACTCTGCAAATAGCTTTGGAAGGAGTTCCACAAGCATACCCTGATGTAGGAGTACAACACAGAAATATCAAAGGATGTAGCCATGTACTGGTAGCAACCAACTGTGGCAATGCCAAAGTTTCACTGCTGAAAAGACCGGTGTGGTGCACAGACAAAGAATAATAGGCTAACCTCTGACTACCATCTGGATATGTCCACAGGTGGGAGCTACGCAGACAGACTACTTGCCTTGATAGACTAACAGGTACACAGCAACCCTTTATGTTCAGCAAGATAAACATCACAAAATAATAAATAATGCTCTCTGTACTTTTGCACCCCTACCCAAGAGTACAATATACCTGTGTATTCAGGCTCTACCAAAAATGTATGTAGGCATACTCAGTACTGAAATCTGTCCAGTTGTCTTGAGCAGCCTGTGCTAATGTCAAGACAAAAAACACAAGCTGTTTAGAAGTGAGTAAATTAATATTTAAAGTATAGTAGTTCACAAACACTTCATGTGCCAGAAGAATACATTGCAATAACTACTTTTGTATGGCAGTTAATTGTCTAATTAGAAAAGAAAGTACATACTCCCATGTATCTTGTGTTAGCATTTGGAGGTGTGAGTAAAATTCTACACTGACAAGTGTCTACTGGAAGCAGCAACATTCAGGTTTGAGTACAACATGCAAATCACTGGCTACAATCCTAGCTTCAGATATAAGAAGTATACCAACCTTCTGACTGATACAACGGTGTCCACAGCAAACAAGCATGGGCCCCACTTTGGAAATCTGAAAGGGCTATGCCTACCTAACTTAGCATTTTATAGCAGTGGGCTGCTATGACAGTGAGTACTGCAATTACCACAGAGCAGGCTGCATGCAATTACTAAATGCTGGGCACCAACTGGTGCAGAGGCCATCACATGCACATGTGCAGATACCTAGAAAAGCAGGCTGTACTTGCTGTCCACACATGCAATAATGTCATTGCAGCAACAGAGAGAGAGAGCGAGAGAGCGACAGAGACACAGACAAAGACAAAGAGACAGAAAAAGACAGACACAGAAAAAGAAAGACCAACATCAACAGACAGAGAAAACACAAAATAAAAAAAAAAAAGAAAACCAAAAAAAAAAAATTATTAAAAAAAAAAATTACTTTAAAAACAGACAGAACAGAGAAATACAAAGGAAATGTATGTAACACATATGTATTTGCTGGCATGTAGTAGATGTTTTGAAGAGTACTCTACATTTTGTGAATCATCCATATGTGGCAGCAGTACGTATCTATATGTATCTGTACATGTGCATAGGGCAAGGGACATACTGCAACTGTTTGTGAAGGGTGGATATATATATATATATATATATATATATATATATATATATATATATATATATATATATATATATATATATAAACATATGTGTTGTTGAAGTTTGTTATGTGCATATTTCTATGTAGGTTGTAGTGTGTGGCAAAGAAAACAGCATGCAGTGCTGGTATATGACATGTGGTGGTTAAACGCTGTGGTTATGATTTGTCAGTTTTGCAGTGTTGCAGCCAGTGAGGCCTGCTAAAGCTACATGGGCTGAGGACACCTTCAATGCATTCTGCACAACACTGTGCAATATTATTACATAACTGTATAGCTCACAACTGTCGCATAATTGATATTCCCACCATGAAAAGTGGACTGTATGTGTGCCTATATGTACATCTATATGTACAGCAATGGATGTTTATATGTATGTGTGTGTGTATAAATATATATATATATATATATATATATATATATATATATATATATATATATATATATATATATATATATATATATATATATATATATACATATATATATATATATATATATATATATATATATATATATATATATATATATATAGAGAGAGAGAGAGAGAGACAGGGTCATACTTCCTGCGACAGGTGCCTGGTGACCAAGGCATGGACTGAAGCACAGTGTTGACACTGCAGTGCCATCCCTTCTTGCCAAAACACTGTACCCATTAACTACTACATAGGTGGTAGTCTACCTAACACCAAAGGTGTGATAAGGGAACATGGGACACAGGTGGACAGTAGCCTCCCCTTTGAAAATCACAGTGCCACACTAGTCATGTAATCTGTCACTGTGGTACACGTCATCACAAAAGGTGTGTCATCTAGGGAAATATATGTCAGTGTTCCCCTCTACTCATCACACATAAAACCCATTATTGAGTACAATGCCCCATGTGGTATGTACCTCACATGACTACTACAGCAATGGGAAAGGCCACAGACATACCTCACAAAGAGTAATACCGGCCTCAAACAGATGCCCTATGCAGACCGACTCACAAAACCACAGCTAGACTGTGTTGCATACCGCCTACCCAGAGGTGACCTCTGCCTAACATACAGAGCTATGTCACAACCTTAGGGACATCCTCCACGTAAACATATCCCAATCCCTCCAAGCTACACACTCTAGGGCCCTAAACCTTGTCATTTCATTAAACAGCACATGCTGGAGGGATAGATTTCTATCTTAGAGACATGCCATACTCTGGAACAAACCACCTATCAATAGCAAACAAAGCTCCTCATTAGCAGTTGTCATAAATACTCCTGATGATTGGCTGGGAGATAGGAAATACACTCTGGGAATCACATCTGTGGCTCTGGTTGACAGGGGCAAGTGAAATTAAATTACATGTGTGTCAAAGGCCAGGGTAGCATATGGCTAGGCTGCTGTAGGCCCTAGGGCCAATAGCGTATTACCTACCTATGACACGATGCACACACACATGTACTTAGTGCAATAATTGCTATGTGAGGTTGACTGAGTGTGATGGTGACTGTGTTGGTGAACGTGTGCAAGGTCTGTAAAGGTGTGAT
Organism: Protopterus annectens; assembly: GCF_019279795.1. Lineage (NCBI taxonomy): Eukaryota > Metazoa > Chordata > Ceratodontiformes > Protopteridae > Protopterus > Protopterus annectens. Next base: position 41,584,505 of record NC_056747.1, read on the forward strand.
AGCTTAGTGTGAAATTGTGTCTGTCATGGTAGTTTGTGTCTTAGCTGTGATCCCAGCAAAAAATGTGTATGCTATTGCTAGACAGAAAGAGTAGTATGGCATACGTTGTGACGTAGTCTCTTGTTGTCGACTGTGGTATCCCATTGTAGGCTAAAGCAATACATGTATGCTTAGTGAGTGGTACTGCTGGTGAATCCACCTCCTGTATGAACTGTAGTACTACCTGAAGCTGTAGGCCTAAACAGCACAGTATGGTGTATGTTCACATTGCTTGGAAACACTGTTTTGTGTGTTCCCTGTAGTCCTCACAGATTACATACCTCAGGCATAAGGTTTTGTAAGTAGTGACATACAATACTGTATGGTACTACACAGGTAAAGCTCGTCTGGGTTGGCATACATTTGTGTGTTGTATGTATGTCTGATGTGTGTTTAATTATGCCTGTACCATGCCCTCAAACATCTGTGTGTTACAGGATATACGTGTGTATCTAGCAACATGTATAGTCTAGTACAGCAGTATGCTACCTATATTAACAACTGTGCACATATGTTTGGCAGGGGGTTGGCATTAACAACTAGGGGGTATACTGGGAATACTGTAACTGTACTGTACATTCATTGCAGTGGATGACATCTTTCTTTATGCATTAGCTTGATATATACCTCCTGTGGCTAGGTGATGCATTGTGTCACATACAGTGTGCTATGTACTGGTGTATAGTCTTACATACTGGCTTCTCTTTGCTGCTGTGCAAAACATGGTTTGATATATAGACCGTGCCAGGCACTGTCAGCCAGTTGTGGCCTGAGTACTGGTATGTGGTATTGAATGTGTGTATCCTCTGACAGCCAATTGGATGCTATATATGGCACTTAATTGATATCTGTACTTTAGAATGTTAAGTGTGCCACATGACTTGCTCACACATATTGTTTAATTGTCTTCCAGGGTCATGGCCCACAGTTGAAACCCGTGTTATACAGCTGCAGAGGAACAGGAAATACACAGCAGCCTGGTGCAGCACTACAGCCTGCTGTTCTCTAGAACCAGCCAGAACCAGCATAAGCGGACTGCACTGTGGCAAGATCTTGTTCATCAGGTAAATGACATAGGCATGCATAACCGGACATATGAGCAGGTACGCCATCACTGCTGTGATTTAATTAGACATGTCCAGCAGCATGCGTCTGATATCCGTAGACAACAGCCTGCCACAGGTGGTGGGGTAGCCATTCATCCCCCCCTCACCAAAGTGGAGGAGCTGCTCCTAAGCGTGGTGGCTCCTGGCCAACAACAGGAACAGCAACATACATGTGTCATCATGGAGGCCGGAGCCATCCAGCATGTTGACATGGAGTGTGCAGGTAACATGCCATATCTGTAGACTACTGTTCCCTGTATTGGTAGATTATGTATATGTGAGATGTGTACTGTGTGTTTAGCAGTTGTGCTGCCTAGTGTTGTGCAATACTGATATTTGGAATATAATGTGTATGCCTGTGAATGTCGACTGTTGTACTACTGTAGATTAACAAACTCACAGTAGCAATGCCACAGTTGTGGCCACTGACAAACTGTCTCATATTCTTTTAGGTTCCTCTGGTGTGACAGCAAGGCAGCCGATCCATGCTGGTGAGTGTGTTATAAATTTAATATTGCTAATGAAATGTGCATGTCTTAAGTGAGGTGTAGGCCATGTACACGTAACACACCTACGCATAATGCATGCTGTGCATGTTTGCTGTGAGACTATACACATCTCAGTAATGTCAGTAGCTGCCTCAATCACATGCAATACACAGAGCATCACACACAATTGTGGCAACACCGTACTGGACATTGTATAGGCATAGTTGATACACATGTACACAACATACACATCTTTGTCATATGCAGTACACCTTAACATGCTACACATGGCGTATCCAGACAACCACTGTAATGTCACTCTTCAGTATCCCACATGTCATCCACACAGCACACATGATATACCTGAGGGGTAGAGGCCTATCATGGGGCTGTGCTACACTCTTCAACAAATAACGCGCTCATGTTAGGCAATGCTCCCTATTGGGCACCTTACAAACCCATGTAACAAGTGGCTGTGTAATTGTGAATGTAGCCATGGTACTGCAGTTCAGGTACAGCATGCTAGGTGGCAGTCTGGCACACATTAGTAGCCTTGAGTGACCACATGATGCATGATGATGATGGCTCATGGTACTACACCCCATCCAGTTACAGTGACCACAGTACTACACATAGCAGTCATTGCTATGCACCTCAATGTTGTGTGTGTGCAAACATATGCAGCTATACACAATATGCATAGCAATCACCATTTGTACAAAGTGACACATATATGTCTTGTAATACTATTGAGTGCATAGGTCACATGACACACATTGGGTATATGTGATGTTTAATGTTGCAGTCATGTTGTAGCATGCCATGTCATGGCTGGCACTGGCATGTCCACAATATGTCCTACACTAACCATAACCACTGTACAATGGCCATGTTGAGCAATGGTATTCCATCACATATACACGCACCACTCATCCTGTGTGTATACATAGCATGCATGTGCTAAACCTATGCCCACAATTATCTGCTACAGACACAGACACTGTTATTAGAAATGGATATGTATGTGACACACAGACACACATCCAGCCATGGTATGTATACCTGTGAGTGATGGTGCACAAGACATTGCAGAGCTTTTAATAGTTGTACAGCAATGTTGTGTCCATGTACACATTGCATTCCAGGGTGAGGCTAATCACTAAACAACAACACACATGCATCAAAGCCATGTATACTGTTATGAACAAGGGCTGTCTACACTTGCACTGCATGGTCTTGAGCAACAGATTTTCTGCATGCTGACACATGTGATATGACTGTTTGCCTTGTGATACTGTAACAATCCTTCAAACACTATTGAGTATGTTTTGGATTGCTGGTGGTGTGTGTGGGTATCTGCAGTAGTGGGGAGTGTATTTGTGTGCATGTGTGCATGTGTTCATGTGTGCATGTGTTCATGTGTGCATGTATGCATGTGTTCATGTGTTCTTGTGTTCATGTGTGCATGTGTGCATGTGTGCATGTGTTCATGTGGGCATGTGTGCATGTGTTTTGACATCATGTACAGGTCGTAAAATGTGTTTCCTGTGTTCCTCCCACAGATGCTGTGTTAGGGCTGGTTCACTGCAGCAGGGAAACTGATGCCACTGAGCCACATAGTGATAATGAAGATAGGTGTGTTGAGGCACAGGTGTATTTGTCAGGGTCTGTCGTTGGGCCACCAATCGACAGTACACAACTGTCCACCCCATCCATGCACACATTCATACTGCCAATACATCAATCACCAATGGCCTTAGGTGATGGACAACGTACTGTCGGCATTGGCCAGGACAGTGTGGTATCTATGGCACATACATCCCCTTACAGCAGCCATACCCAGATGTCTGGAAGGGTACCACATATGCAGATGTCCAGGGGTTCTCATAGGAGCACTACTGCTCATCATGCCCCTGGCAGACATGCTACAGGACTTACTACCTCATGCATGTTCCAGGCTGTCATGGAGGCACAGGCATGTATGGAACGGTACACCAGACAGGGTCTAAGGGCACAGAGGCAACATAACACCGCTGTACTTGAGAGTATCCTTGACCTAGCAGGTGCCATCCGCAATTACACTGAGGTCACTGATTGACATTGGGGAGAGACATTAGATATCCCCCACAATGTCATGTCCATGTGTCAGGACAGTGTGGGACGGTTGAGACATCGACGTATGCCAGCAGCATCAGCAGCTGGCAGTCGCCGCAGACGTCCCTAAAGCCACAGCTGCTCCCGTAGTGCCAGTACTAGCCCCAGCAATGTTGGGGGTGGGCAGTCCATAGAACATCCTAGAAGATCACGTGCACATGGCTCTGGACAGTCCCAGCAGGGACCTGTGTCCAGTGTACAACCATCCACCTCTGGGGATAGTACCCAGTCTGGCTTAGTACCTGATAGTGTCAGTAGCACCCCTGCCAGACACAGGTACCATATCCATGGCCAGAGATGGTGATCTGTAAAGCCTCGCAGTTACAGTCTGTGGCTGTCCCACAAATACCCATATATGGCAGCCACATGTTGGAACTGTGTGCATGCAGACACACACACATACTCCAGACACCTAGGGCTAACACATACCCACACACATTACAACAACATTGGCCCATTCCAGTATTCGTGCCACCCACACACACACACACACACACACACACACACACACACACACACACACACACACACATGTCAATTGGATGGCTCACTGTAGGTCTCTGGCAAACCAACAACAAACCCTGTGCATATGATGAAACCTGTGCTGCCTCCGTTATCTGTAACATCAATGCAGGAACAGGCTACCATGGTGCTGATGTACAGGGTATCTATATAGCAGTATAGCAATGTTAGCATGTTGTCAGCAGTAGAGTGTAATGATATGCTTGAAGGTGTAGCTGAGCAGGTATGATGCATTAAAGCTATGATTGTCATTGTAGTGTTGTTTACACCAGTATTGGATCCAATTGTGTATTGTCCGGCCACGTGCCACTTGGCTGATGTGTGTAAAATTGGCAGCATCTGTTAGAGAGTGGACAGTATGTGTGGGATGTGTGTAGCACAGATTTGCAGGTGTACAGTTATGAACATGGTGGAGGTGCACTGTCTGCATGTATGTGCATAGTGGACACATGGCCAGGGTGACATGCTCTGTATTACACAGTAACACTCCATTGTTTCTATTGGTGGCCAGTATGCATTGTACTACATACATTCCAGAACCTGACTACACATGTGTGTATGACATGGTTTGACACTGTACTGTGGGTGATACTGTTACTATCTGTCATTGTTTTGCATTTTGGTATTATACATCACTTCAACAGCCTGACCATAACCAATTGTTAGATGATGTCTTGACAACTGATGCACAGATGTAGGACACACAGCAACATTTGCTCCATCAGGTACTATACAATGGCAGAAACCACTGGTATTCACCTGCACCCATTACTGACACCACTCCTGTTTGGCATATAGCTCTCTTAGGTACAAGCAATCACAGTAGGGATATGTCCGTCCACGTCTGGTAATGCATACTGTGGCCTATAATGCATTCTCCAGATGACACACACATCCTCCACAAGGGTATCATACAGACGGATGCCTGTTATCAAACACATGCTGTAAAGCTATAAGCCAAACTAAGCATAGTCATCCACCTTTATGGAAGATATTATCCCCACAGTACCACATAGGTAGTAGCCGCCAACATGATGAACAGGTACCAAAGTGTACATGCAGCCAAGTGTTATGTCATCTCTCCTTTGTTAATCACATTTCCAAAGGTATTTTGGAATCCCTTGGTGGATCACATAAGCAATAAGGGGTCTGCATGCATATCCACCTGTTATGAATAGTCATCATTGACAGACTTTGCTGCGTTTGAACAGGTCTGACATATACCTCAGCAATAGAGCCTCACTCACACATTCTAATAGGAACTGTAATGACTTTGTGTGACACAGATGACCTAGGCCAGTGATCACTGCAGTGGCTGGGCTTGTCACAAGCATAAAGATGTGACCTAAGGTCTGAGAAGCAGCAGCACAGTCTGGCAAGGATGACAGCTGTGTTCTTGGGGAAAGCAGGGTTCCCACACATGCAATCATTGAGGTAACATGTACGTATATGTATTTGCCGCACACCTAGCTCACATGTGCAATGCATACTGATATGTCATACAGTGATAAAAGCAGAACCCACAACACATTGACCAACAGTGTCACACACATACAGCACACACACTCACAAAGTGGAAGATTCAAATCCCTACCTAACTACTTCATGATACTAGAGGAGTACCCATTAACACAACACGCTATGCAAATTATTGGGAGCTTTCGTTTCCACAGGTATATTTGTAGGATGGTGACATCATCAGACTTGACAAAGGTTAGTTTACTGCTTTTGATTTCCCTTACTACTCTCCTAAAAGGCTGTGCCTTTCCAAGGAAAATACACAGTTCTCCAGTGCAGGATTCAAACCCCTACTTAATTACTTCATGAAACTAGAGGAGTACACATTAATATGACAAGCTAAGCACATTACTGGGAGTCTATTTTCCACAGGTATATTTGTGGGATGGTGACATCATCAGACTTGACAAAGTTTAGTTTACTGCTTTTGAGGTCTCTTACTACTCTCCTAAAATGTTGCTATTTCCTAAGGAAGGCACACACTTGCAAAGTGCAGGTTTCAAACCCCTATCTAAGTTCTTCATGATACTACAGCAGTACGCTTTAACACAATGCGCTATGCACATTACTAGAAGTTCTTATTTCCACAGATATATTTGTAGGATGATGACATCATCAGACTTGACAAAGGTTAGTTTACCCCTTTTGAGGTCTCTTACTACTCTCCTAAAAGGTTACTCCTTTCCAAGGAGAACACACACAAGCACACAGTTGTCCAGTGCAGGATTCAGATCCCTACCTAATTACTTCATGATACTACAGGAGTACACATTAACACAACGCACTATACACATTACTGGAAATTACACTTTCCACAGGTACATTTGTAGGATGGTGACAACATCAGACTATATGAAGTGGGTTACATTAGGTGACATTAGATGGCCTACATTGAAGGAATGTCTAAACACTTTGGCCATGTGATCATCAAAGGTGAGTTTACTATCTACCTGTGTCCCCAGGACCATAATGACTTTCTCTGTACATGCTGATTTACCATCTATGTGGTAATTTGTGTGCACTTTGTTTTACCCAAAGGGGATGACTATGCATTCTTTGCCATTCAGCTTGAGGGCATTGTTTTGACACCAGGTATCTGTCTCTGTAAGACACTTCTGGAGGATGTCTGTGTCAGCTGTACAGTCGATTATGGACCACAGTTACCATTCATCTGCAAACCTGTTCAGCCATACACCTGCCGTGCTTGCCTGTACCTCTGAGCAGTATCTACTGAAAAGGTGGGGGTCCCAGGACCAAGACCTGTGTGATGCCATTTGTGACTGGCTTAGAGTTGGACATGGCACCCGCAACTATGAACATGTGTGTTTGATCTGAAAGCCACTTGGCCACCCATCCTGTGACATAGCTGTTAATGTTCAAGCTGGTACACTGGTCCATGATGACAGAGTGGTGAATGGTGTAGTAAGCCCTTACTGAGGTCCAGGTGGGCTGTGTGGACTACTTCCACCTCCATCTATGTTCATGGTAACTGTTTTAAATAAGTCAACTAGGTTTGGGAGCCAGACTCTGCCTTTAACAAGATGAAGTTGTGTAGAGTCCAGTGTCTGGAGATCTCCAGTGTCTCAGTGTATGGGTTCCATGACAATTTGCTCAATAGCTCTGTAGACCCGGCTGAGTAGACATACTGGGCAATGGTTTCCAGGTTCTGTTTTGGCACACCCTTTGTGGAGCTGGATGACTGTTAGTGTATGCCATTCTTTGGGTACATAGCCTGTGGTACGCTTGAGTCTGGACAGTGAATGTAGGTGAGGGTGTAGTTCCTTATGGGCCTAGTGTTAGACGCAGCCTGGGATGACATGCAGTCACATTGATGCTATGTTCTTAACTTTGGTGAGGGCTGTCTTTACCTGCATGTCCATGATGTCTGGGTCTCTGCATTCTTCTGTGATGGACACAGGCCCTTTTGGGGGTGATGGGGGGAGTTTACACTGAACTTGTCCTGCTGGATGTAGGCAATGAAAGTTGGTTTGGTGTATTTCATTCCTTTTTTCTGTAGCTGACAGCATATTTGGAAGTTGACACCTACATGTCTGGTATAGCTACCGAAGGCTTTGTGGTTGTTATTCTTACATTCCTTGGCTATTTGTCTTTAGAAACCATCCTTGGATTATTTTATGAGCGATCATTGTTTCTTCCTGATAATGATCAGTGATGCCTTCCCTTTAGTGAAGTTGGATCTATCATGGGTTCATTTCCGCCTTCTCTTGTCTAGCTTGTTTATGGACAACAAACACCTGCTTGTTGTCCTATTTTTGGATAAGTGCATCTTGGTTTTGTGATGTCTCATTCCATGCATCCCTATAGATGCTCATAGGATGCACTTGTAAATGATTATGCAGATTGCATACCATTATCCTATAACAATCGGTCTTCGGAATGTTCCACTTTGGTCTTGGGAAGTGTGCAGTTTGCTTTTGCAAATGTCTTCACAGTGGTTTCATTGACTGGGTGTGGGGGCGGGATGTGGATGTCCAGTGTGATTACTTAATGATCTGATATTACCAGCGAGGAGTTTATCTCTGTTATGGAACACTGGTACCCCTTGTTGGTGATGATCATGTCCAGTATGTTGTCACCTCTAGTGGGCATGCTGACCAGCTGTTCCAGGGTGCTAGAGTTTCTTAACTCTAGGACACATTGGGCAAGGGACGTTATATATGAGTAATTCACCCATTCAATGTTTGGGTAGTTGTAATCTCCTCATATAATGATGTTTGATAGGACCTTTATATTTGCCATTGTTCTCTGGAATACTGAGTGAGATTCCTGAGACAAGGTGCGTGATCTGTAGCAGGTTACAATCTGATGGGCAGCTTTGCCCAATCTTTGTTGCACTTGCATGGTCTCCAAGACCTCATGCTGTGCCAGTAACCTGAAGGTGTGGATATCCATAAGGTAAATGGCTACACACCTTCCTTTTGTATTTCACTCGTGGTTTTGGGTTCAAAGGTCAAAGTGATTGTGAGTGTTTTATGTGGATCATATCCAACAGCTCTATGTTTGACATAGCTTTGCATGTTGGCAGTGAACACCTCTGAGTAGGCGATATGCAAGGGAGTACATATGGAGCATTTTGTGATGGGCTGTGTATGGCATGTATTTCAGGCCACTGATGCTCTTTGTGAGGTATTGCTGCTGGCTTTCCATTTGTGGCTGTCTTGTGAGGTACATAGCAACAGTGTTGTTGTACTCTTTTATAGTTCTAGTGAGTGGTGAGTAGAGGGGAACAATGTCCTCTTCTATTCTGCATGAGACACATTTTGTGATGAGGCATGCCACATAAGAGGGTTTCCTGACTACTGTGGGAATGTGCCTATCACAGTTGTATCCACTGTCCACCTGTGACCAGACCCAGGGTCTCTTGTCACACTTACAGTGTGAAGTATACCACCACCTATGTTGTAGTTCTTGGCTACAGAGTTTTTAACAAAGGTGATGATAATGCACCTTTTGGCATTGAGCTACAGCCCATGGCTTGGGCAACAGACCTCTGTCTCAGTGAGGCCCTTTTGTAGGATGTCCACATCTTTGGTGTTTACATTGATGGTTCCTAGGTTGCAGTTCTCTGGAAACTTCAGTAGCCACAGGCCTTCCATGTTAATGTTTACTTCAGGGAAGTCAATACTACACAGCCTGGGAAGTTATCTAGTCCCATGGCTGCTGTGATACTGGCTTTGGAGAGTGTATTTTACCTGTGCAGCCGTGATGACAGCAACTTTGCAGTCTTCCATTATAGAGATGTGCTCTTTCATGGGTGAGAGGGGGGGTAAAGTTAACACTGATCCTATCTGCCAGGATGTTGGCAATATCAGTTGGCTCTGTACATTTAGTGCCATTGAGCTGTTACCCAGAACAGATCTGAGTGTAACCATGACATGGACCTGTCTGTTGGGTAGAGATCTCCTGAGTAGACAGTGTGCAACAGAGTACAGATTGGGTTACATTCAGTCTTGTTGCATGGGACAACTATTTGAGGCCAGTAATCCTCTTGTTAAGGTACTTCATTGGTCTTGCTGAACGTGCATAGTCAGATTCATCGCAAGTATATTGTGGTACTCTCTGACAGGTCTGATGACTGCTGAGTAGTGGCAACCTCCTTTGACCTACATGCACATACCTTGGCAGTTTGTGTGAACATATAGCAGGATTTTCAGACCACTTTGTGAATGTGTTTCTGGAAGTAGAGATGACTATACATATTTGTCCATAGATCCCTTATTATCACATCTGTATTTAGCCTAAGTGTGTGAGCATGCCCAGTATGACCTTTCAGTATCTTCCTGCCTGACATTTGCTTTGTTTCTTTGTGTGTGAGCATGCCCAGTATGACCTTTCAGTGTGATGCTGAATGAAATCCACTACATTTGTTGAAGTGTGTGAGCACACATAGTATACACATTTATACTATATGTGTATGGTAAATAAAGTTGTATTTTTACAGCAGGGCTCACCTTTGTGTCATAGATCAACAGGGATCATGCTGTGCCTGCAGGGCTTCCATGAGACACTTTGCATAGACTTATCATCGTTTCTACATACAGAGGGGACAGCTATTCTTTGCACATTTCTACCCGTGGGCACACCAGATTGTTACTGTGGGTGTACATAGGATGTGGGTTTCACCTGACACTTATACACATTTGCTGTGCCTGCACTGCTATGTACAGGACACCATTACAGTCTGTACTGTTGCCTATCGTACTGGCTTGAGGCATACTACTGTACTACATATCTTAGCATCCAATGTCACGTATATTAGCTTGCGACTTCATAGCCTACACAACCCACATCACAACACCTGGCCTGATGTTCTCTGTCTGCATACGTGTGTGGGTGAGGTTACCCATTTGCATCTTTAGGGGCATGATACAGCATTGCTTTGTGTTTGCGTTAGTGTACAATTGTCCTGCTGTGTGCATGCCGCTAAAATGCTATCATGGCTTAGTGGTTCAGTATTGTGACTATAGTGCACAGTATCCTGGGTTCAGGCCCTGTCACTGCTTTTTATTTTCATGCCGGCCAGACCAGACTGCTTAAAGAACAGTAAAGCAGATATGAGCATGTTTAACTGTCTTTGCTCAACTGCACCTGACCTTGCCCAACAGTGCATGAGTGATTTTATTTACATATACTAGATATTGGTGAAAGCTGCTTAGCACTGCTTTATATTGCTTAAAACATGGCAATCATGCCTCAGATGGTGCTGCAGGGCTGCCTATGTCGGATGTACATACTACACTGCCTATACATGTTTGGAAACAGGTAGTGTCAAGTTAGGCATCCCTTTTATTTTATGTGTGAGTCAGAGAGAGGTATCATTTCCAGGGTTCCTACTGAGCCAGTGTATGTGCTATGCATTGCCTCTTTGCCAAGGACAAGGTATACTGGGCACACCTCCTTCTGCCTACTGGGGCAGGCACAGGTTTTTCCTCCTCCGAGTCATGCTGTGCCTGTGCAGGCCTTGTCAATGGTGGGGGGGGGCTCTTTGACCCTGCCCCATGCTGTTCCTGCTGCAGCTGTTTTCACAGGATCATATTGTGTAGCATGGCACATACCATGACAAATTGGGTACATGTAGTTGGTGACTACTGCAAGGCGCCAACAGATGTGTCCAGGCACTGGAACCGTGACTTGAGCATCCCAAACACACACTCGATTACATTTCGTGTTTGTGCGTGTGCCTCATTATGGAGTTCTTGTTCAGGTGTGTGTGCATTTCTGATGGGTGTCATCAGCCATGGCTCCAGTGCATATCCAGCATCCCCCACTAGGTGACCGTCAGGGATGTCCCCAATGGCAAATGTCTGGTACAGCTGCGACAGATGCCAGATATGGGAATCGTGGTAGCTTCCAGGGCAGCCAGCATACACATTCAGTATTATGCCCTGGGCATGCTTTGATGTGTATGTGCGTGCAGTCAATTGCACCCACTACCTCAGGGTATTCTGCTATTTGCTGGAAGAGACCCATATTGCTGGCCAATACCTCACGGGAATTGGGGAAATATACATGATCACCGACATGTGCTGACATGGCATTCAGGAACTGGTACAGTACCCTTGATGCTGATGCCTGTGAAATCCCCATCATATCACCAGTTGGTCTCTGGAAGTTACCTGTTGCTAGTATTCTTAGGCCAACACATACCTTGGTTCCCACTGGGATGGGTTCCCCTCTGTTGGTTCTGTGTGTGAAACGTGGCCTGCACAGCTCAACAATTTGCTGCAGGAGCTCACTGTCCACTCTATAGCGCTCCACTATCTCCAGCTCATGTAGCCCCTGGTAGGTTACCCTGGGTCTGTAGACTCTTCTCCGTCTCCTCACTGTGGGTTGCTCAGCAGCATTTGCAATGGCACCACCCTCAGCATCTTGCACATGTTGCCTTATAACAGCAATGGCAGCCCCTAACATTTTTATATCTCAGTTTAAACTTTTTAAGTTTTCACTTCTCTTTGTTGACTGCAGTGTTGCAGTGTTTCTGAGAAAAACATGGGGGAATGTTGTTTGCAGTTTTAAGTGCTGTGCTGGGCTACTGTACTGCCTGTGTAATTGGCTGATTCTGATTGATTTCACCTGGCAGCTCTGCTAGTTCTCCTTGGTTAACTTCCTAATACTTCTTTTCCTTCCTTTTCCCTTTCTGTTTCCACAAGGGGCAGCGCCACGCAAACACATGCACACGAGTGTACACGCTCGCACACAGGCTTACACAAGCTTACACAGGCTTAGGCGGGTGCACATTCATGTATACAGGCTTAGACAGCCTTACACAGGCTTACATGGTTGCACACACGCACACACAGGCTTAGACGGGTTTACAGGTGCGCACACATGCGCACACAGTGTAGGCAGCCTTGCAAGAAACTTTAGTGATAGCTACGGCGTACACCTTCAGTTTCTGGGTTTCAGTTTAGACAACTGTAGACACACCTCTTTTAGTCCTGAGTAACTCACAGCAAACTTATGCCAGTCTGCTCCAATGAGTTTACAGTCTTTTTGATACATATTCCCTCATGATGTCACCCATCTTCTACTCTGTTACTCCCCTTAGCCTACTCTTACACTCTAGGGACATGGTTCTCATAGCAGGAAAAACTGGGATTCACTATCCTTATCCTCATTTGCATAGGATTGCCTACTAATGCTTGGTTACATCTCTCAGGCTGAACTTCCCCCTTAGCAACCACTACTCAGTAGCCATGTTGTCTTCAGCCTGCCATTCACTTGCATGGCAGATGCATATTTTCAATTAAATCCATATTTGTGGCTTTTAAATTGTGATTTTCTAATTTTTAGTGCACCGCATGTTTGCGCGGCACTGCTCTACACTTAAACATCGGAGATCGAGGATACAAAAAATTATTTTTTATTATTTTGCAACACATAAAAATGTCAATGGCCATATATTTGGCCATTGGCATGCTTCCTCAACTGGATGTATCCTTTATTTGGAGCTGTCATGGCTCTGTTTTGCTATTTGCAGAATGGTACTCAGTTGCCAACCGAGTACATTTCTGCAAATAACACTACTCTTGCTCGGACAGGTTAGTGCTTCCTGGATCGCAAATTTACCTCATTTGCATAGCTTTCAGCAGCAAATGAGGTCATTTGCATAAACTAACCCTGTCCGTGCAAGAGTCGTTTTAGGAGCTCTCTTGCACGCCCCTGCCGGCTGTTTCTGGATCACTCAGCAGACATGTTGGCTGCATGGAGTCTTACTCTAGTCTTAGACTCCGTGCAAGCCTTCATGAATCCAGCCCTCTAACTTTGTTTTCACATTAAATAAGACTGAAGGGAACATTTGCTGTTGCTGGAAAACTAAGCACTCCTTTTACTTCTGAAGTATTTTGGAGTTTGGATTTAATATATTAAGAGTCAAGAGTTCAATGAGAGCAACAGCTGATATGGGTGGGAAAAAGAATGTGGAGAACAGCCACTCTAAGTAAACATCATCTGTATTTTTCTTTGTCTGCTTTAAATGTTTAAATGTGTTATTATCTTTCTTGCTATTCAATATTTAATTGTAAACACCTTTTGATTCAATGTTACATGAATCAATTTAAAGTGAAATTTCTTCTGTAACACAGAGTGGAAGATTCCACTTAAAGGAAGTATAAAATGGTGCTTTGTTTCTGTAATACAGGTAGGTATACTTGCTGTTGTTAAACATGGCTGTTGGTTGGTATCTAAGGGTATTCAAAAGGGGTGCTGCTAAAATGAAGTCGGAGAAGAGCAAGAAATGTTGCAGAGGAGTTAGGTGTTGTTCATGAACAGCAGTTGGGAGTTCAGAGCATTGGATTTGGAAGGATTTGAGTTAATAGGATTAGATACAAGAGTGTCAACTGCATTTAATTCCACACCTCTTATGTATTATCCTACCAGCTATTCAGTCCCTAACAATTCACAAAGGGTATGAGTTCTGCTTTCTGAGTTCTAGTTCCTGGAACCTTCATTTTGTGCTAGCACATTGCAGCTGCCATTGCATCTACCATTCTTTGTCATCTGGTCACCATGTACACTGACATTAAATAATCATTGGATAAAATGATCTTTTGACCCTGAACTCTTTTCATACTCATTTTGTGAAAAGCGCAAATGTCCCAACATATTTATGCCATTCTTCCCCATTTTGGGTGCCATATTTTCCTTTTCCTGATCTTTTCTTGTTACTTTCCCTCAAGACAAGCTTTTCTTTTAACCACATTAATCCCATCCTTTGTTATCTGCATGTTTCTTTCTTTCCACTTGTTACACATACCTTCATTCCGTATCACACCATCCTTGTGTTTGTTCCTTTGTTTGCTGTTTGCAGCTATTTCTAATTCTATCTGCATTCGGCATGTCTCTTTCTTTATGTGACCCTTGTACAGTGACCATTACTAGATACCATGGAAACCTAGCATTCCATTCGCTCCTCCTTCTACTCTGCACCCCATGTTTTTCTATTCTCAGTGGTCCTCCTCTGTGCACAAAACAGACATACCTTTTATTGTAACTGCATTGTCTGCCTATGCCCTATAACTTCCATAATGTGCTTGCGTGTCGTACAAAGGTAACATTTTGATAAGATTCACTAAACAGCTCAGATACATCACTTTCTGATACTATACACATATAAATCTTGTTTTGTTTTGTTTCCCTACTTTTCAATTGTTTTAATGGACTGTTCCTTATAATATGCTTCTCATTTCCAGTCCAGATAATGTGTTATTGGTTGCACATCTAGCCTAACTAGTTGCCATTCACCCTTATCCCAAATGCCTTACTAAGACAATTTTATTCCAGATGGATTCCAATTTAAGTTATTACTGCAAGGTCTCATATTCCATAAGTACTCTTTTAATGGTTGTCTTTACTTAGTCTTCAAGCAAAATGCATTCACCCAGAAACATTCCAAAGAAGTTTTTTTTTTTCATGCTGATATTTCTGTTGCACAGAATTTCTCACCAGTTTTTCTGCCTAACACTTCTGCCACTTAAGAGAAATAAGGCTAGCAACTCCATGCCTGTATCTGGCTATTTGTACTTTTATTTAAAGGTCATCCATTCTCTCTCACTTTTATGCTTGATCTGAAGAACACATCCATCCTATAAACAATTCTGCACAATCAGCACCTTTCAGTATTTGCCCCGGTGTTACTGTGAATATTATATCCTTATAAATCTTTTCAGTCATGTTTTTCTGTTGGTTGTGAGAACACTTATTCCAACCTCAGTACAAGTATCCAGCCATTATTTTATCTATAATCATCGGTGAGACTTGAATTAAATTTTTGGGGTTCATACTGTCTTGTTCTCCTTTGGAAGGCAACATCACCTTATCATCTCTTAGCGAAGTGGGCATCAGTCTTTACCACATCATCTGAGTAACCTCCAAAACTTTAAATGTTATTTATTACTTTCTGCATCCATTGAGAATCTTTCTGTTCTCAACACCTAAGCCCCAAAAGTATTCTCATCACCCCTTCCATATCTTAATTTTTATATTTTGTGTAGTAATTTATTCTCTTTCTACACTATTCCTTTAAATTCTAAATATTTTATTTTCTCAGTCCCTGAAAAGGTCTTGGTAGAAACCAAACATTTTTCTTTAATTCATCTACTCCTATCCATTTCTTTCCAGCCTACCCCATAACATTTCATAATTACATTTTTGTTCTTAATCTGTTTTATTTTATGCCCCAAACAGTTGGCAG
>NC_056747.1:41975544-41987307 GCF_019279795.1 Protopterus annectens
CTTTGGTCTTGACTTCAAAGAAGTAAATGCCAAAAAGATGCAGCTCCAAGACTGATCCCTGAGGGACACCACTTGTGTCTGTGCTCTTTGTAGAGGTGGACTCCCCAATTCTAACTTCCTGGTTTCTGTCTGTGAGCCAGTAGGCTACCCACTGGATGACATGAGGGTTTATACCTAACCTCTGGAGTTGGTCAACAATGGTCATGTCAAGGTAGGCAGTGTGACCCATTTTTCCCTCATCCAGTGCTTTGCCTACCTTCTCACAGAAGAACACCAGGCTGAGTAGGCTGCAGGCATGACCTGCTCTTGACAAAATCACACTGAGTTTTTCCAGTGTATGGAGGTTCCCTGTGTCATTACTGGTCACGTCCATGATAATTATTTCCATGGCTTTACATATGAGACTAGAGAGACTTATGAGTCTGTAGTTTCCAAGGTTTGCAGATGGCCCACCTTTGTACACATAGATGAATGTTGCTGTTTTCCATTTGTTAGGTATGAAGCCTATTTGGAGGCTACAGTTAAATAGCAGATCCCAAGAGCCTAATAGGGAATGTTTCATGCTATTTAGAAGGCATCCTGGAATAATGTCTAGGTCAACTGATGCAATGTTCTTGGCCTTAAAGAGAGCATTGATGACCTGTTACCTGAGGATATTTGGGGGTTATATTTGATGGTATTTCCTGAGAGCAGGTTGAGGGGAGAGAGGTACAAAGATAGAGATTAATTTGTCTGCCAGTAGGTTTGCTATATCTTCTGGCTTGGTATAGGTGGCTCTATTATCAATGAGCTCTGCACACAATTGTGTATTGTCTTTGGCTTTGATATTGCAAACACAGCTGAAGAATGGCTTTTTGTTATCCTTGCCCTGGGAGACCAATTTTACCTCATATTTGGCTTTGGTAGACTTATTTGTCCTCTGAGTTGTTTGTTAAGTTTGATGAGTGCTTGTATCTTCTTAGGTGCTACACCTCCTAATATTTGTCATGATTTTCTTCCTTCAACTATACATCCTATTGATGTTGTGATTCAACCAGGTGGCTTGTTTTTTGAATTAGTTCTGAACTACTTGGTGGGTACAACTATCTCTATGCAACCATTAACATGATTGTATAGGGTAACTGTGAATAGTTCCATGTAGGCATCAGTGTTCTAAGGGTTTATGGGAGATTGACATTTTACCAAGTTATCACTTAATAGTAGGTAGTTGGCCTTAAAGTAGTTCCTGCACATTCCAGAATTAAATGGGGTTCAAGGTATTATTTTACTTCAAAGGAGACTATTTTGTGCTCTGTCTTTACCAGAGAAGACATTACATTAGGGGGTGCCCAGCATTCTCCCATATTAGTGAGGATCAGATCCAGTATGTTTGGACGTTTGGTGAGCATATTGACAATTTGGTCCAAGGAGTTAGTGTTTACAAAATCCAGGAATATCTTTGCCTGTACAATTGGCGTGATATATGATTCACAGTTAATGGTCGGGTAATTATAGTCACCCATGAATACAGTATTGGGCTGTATGGTGAGTGTTTCCATTAAGTTTAAATACATGTTATAAGTTTCCTGGGTCATAGAGTAGGACCTATAGCTTGCAAGGAAGTGGTAGGGGATTTTGCTTATGGTGATTTAAACAGGGAGAAGCTCAAGTGGATTGTCCTGTTTGACCAGCCTTGAGGTACACTTATTTTTTATGCAAATTGAGACACATCCACCTTTAGTCCCTAGTAGCTGGTCTAAATATGTAGAAGGCATTATAACCTTGCACTGCCAGGGTGCATTTCATGGCTTTAAACTATCTCTTAGAGTCTGTATAGAACCCAGCATTCTTTAGAACAAGGAGAGCTCACAGGGATTGAAGTTTCTTGATTAAACTCCTAGCATTGAATAGTAACACCTCTGTATTTTCTTGGTTTTGATTTGCTATGTTGTAAATATTTTCAGTTCCTAAAAAGGCACTATGGAGGAGGAGGACAATGTTTTAGCTAATATTAAAAAGCCTAGAGGGGAGAGGTGCAGACCAGCCCTGGTAAAGCAGTGTAGTCTGCTGACCATTTCCTTCCATTATGATAAATATTGTACCACCTTAGAATGACACCATAAACTAAACCAATTATTAAAATCGGTCATTTTCTGTTCAGATTGTGGCATCATCCTTTGAGAATGTAAAATGATGCTCATTTGCTAGGCTCATACCAACCTTGGACACATATTCCAAGAGCTCCACAATGTCTCTCTTCACATTGTCTTGGAAGGTACTTCTCAGGTCGTGTGCACCCACTTGGACTATGACAGAGTCATACTGATACTTGTGGTCCAATGTCCTGAGTGTGAGTGCAATGTGCTGGAACGCGGCCCCTAACCATGATTTTCTCATTACTCAGCCTGGTGAGAGGGACATCAGTGTGTATCACAACTGAGTTTCCAATGAACAGAATGTTGGATTATCTGGTGGTTTGCCTTATGGGCTTAGAAGTAGAGGGTCCTTGAGATGTGGTGGTATGTGTTGATGTGGGTGTTGTTTTGAAGAATGCATTTGGGGCTGCTGAGGGTATTTGTTATGTGTACTTCATCTAGGAGGTCTTTGGGGTGCAGGAAGGTTACATTTAAGTGCCTCAGCATATGTGATTCTATGTGACTGCTTTGAAATGTGTTTGATGGGTACAGTGTGTATACTACTGACAGCCTGATGGACATTAGGAGCACTTTTTTTGAGAGCTTTGCCTCCAGTGACACTGTGTAAATACATCTGTTACATACCATATCCATTTGTTTTAGAATTATCTGGTTGCAAGTAAACATGAGGTCATTTCTACATTGCCTTAGGATACCAATATCCACCAAGCTAGTACCAGAACTAGTGAGAAAGTTCATATCCATGGCAACAGGCTCTTTTTTATTGATTAGACAACTGCAGTGGGAATATAAAGTAACATCAGGACTATCTGATTTGCAACTCTGGGGGCAGTTCTTGTCACTGAAAACTAGTTGCCCTGTGTGCAACCAAGTATTGATGAAATTCTGAAAGTGCTTTTACATAAAAAAATGTCAACTCGAGGTGTGTACATCTATACAGGGCCAAACACTTGAGGGGAAACTAATAAGTACACCCTGATGATTTATGGATGACGTATTTATGGAGCTATTCTGACATTAGGTTAGAAAAAAGTACTTACTGAAAAGAAAGAATAAGCTTTTTCAAGAATGATGAAAAGAGGAGAGTCACCTAAATGGCTACTGCCTGACTACTATTAGTGCTGGCTACTCTACAGCGTAACACTGCTGAGATACAATCCTCCTTTGCTTCTTCTCTCACCAGAAGCAAAACAGTAACCCCAATCCTAAGATGAAAAGCAGCCACAGGCACTTTGGTGAGCAACAGTCTTGTCCCAGATGATGCAGGGGTCGGTATACTTCTTGTAGCCTTTTCCTGGTAGATGCCTTGAATAGTAACTAGACCAATTAGGAAGGTCTACCATAGACACTAACTACCCAAGCAGAAATAGTCAGGAATCAATGCTTTTTGCTCCTTTTCTCACCAGGAGGAAAATATAAGTACAATTTCAAGCTGGCACCTATGAAACATTTATCAGGCTTTCTGGTGATCATCAGTCTACAGGAAATAATATCCCTATACTTTTCCTTTCATCAGGAACAAAACAGAAACACTAATCCCAAGATGATGACTGAGAGGCAGAATGTGGACTCTCCAATAATTGTTGGTCTTGGACGAGATGTAGCAGATTTTAAAAGTGATTTAGAAAATGGGTTATCATAAGAGTTGCAGTGTGCACTAAGCAATTAGATATGAAAGAGAGCGTAACTTAATCTTTAGAAATCTAAGTGGATAGACATTAATTTTAACAGAGCAAGATAGATTGGAAGGGGTGGACACTTTGTATTCTGGTTATATGGAATACAGTGGGATGGCCAATAAACTTAAATAGCTGAAGGGGAGTGATTTTGCAAAATGATAATTTTGTGCTTACTCACAATTGCCAATGAAAGATGCGAGGGGAGGAAATATGCGGCCAAGCTAGCATAAGGTTCAATCATCTAGAAAGGCAGGTAAGTCTAAAAACATAGCAGCACCAAGTGGGGGGGTGATGGGAAAAATATATTTCTTTGTGACTCACAAAAGACACAGCTGTAGTCTCTTTCCTAGTTTAAATATGCAATTAAATGTACAATACAAGTAAAACACAGTGTAAAGAAAATACATAATATACAAAACAGAAAAAGACAGTGAAGCAATACAAAATATAAAAAAGAAAAAAACAAATGACCTTTTCCCTCAGCAATCTAAGGCGGAGTTTGAGTAAGCTTTTTCGGTAAAGTGAATATAATCAATTATCTGTATTAAATGTCTATTGCGCACACAATTAGAATTGTCCTCTCCATTCTCCTTTTTCTTTTCATTTTAGTCATCCCCCTGTGTTACTGCTTACTACCATTCTTGAAGTTGATCTCACATGTCCCTGTTCTTGTTGGTATGCTGTTCAACTTTCTTTTGATGATCTTGTATCATTCTTCTGATTCCTGAGAAAACTTTTGATAGATTTGGCAAGAAATTTTACTTCTCTGCTTCTGCTACTTTAACTTTCCAAATTGTGAAATTTCTGGCTCACATGTTAAAATTTTTGCTAGCTTCCTTTGAGAACATGGAAAAGCTAACTGTTAATGTTCCCACTTCAGAGGTTAAAATTCCATTGAGTTCATTAATTGTATCTGCTTCTCATGTAAGCAACGCTCTTTAGGGTGCTCTTATGACTTTGTTGGGGTCATATCCAGTACTGCTGCTGCTACTACTGGTTCAGTTATGTGAAGATTTACCTGGTTACATTCTCCAAAACTTACTGGAAGATGTTAAATCTGAGATTTTAAATTCTGCCCTAGACAAGGATGTTCTGTTTTCCTTTATGCTGTTAAGATGTTTAAATTATTTGATTAAGGACTGAAATTGATTCAAGTGGTGACCCAAGTTTTCAATCTTCCTTTTAATGCTGGGCTTTTTCCAAAAAAAAATTTAAGCATAAAGATTCTAACAGATACAATTTTAAATCAAAAAAGCCCAAATAGGAAAGGAAAACCTCTCAGAACCAAGAACAATCTATAATCGCAGAATGACTATTTGCCTCTCCAGCCCTTACCCCCACCTCACACAGTGGCAATTTATCCTCCATTCTAGGTCTGCTTCTTCACCAGTGGTACCAGTATATCTCAGACAAGTTGGTTCTGATAATTATTCATTAGGGGTACAGATGGCAATGGGAGGCCCTTCCTCCTTTTGAAGGGATTTCTCATCACTTTGTGAACAAACATCTCTGAGTTCTCCAGTTTTGGGTTGCATGTCTTGGGGGGGTCATAGAATTATTACCATCAAATCAAACAGGCATAGGTTTTATTCAAGGATATTTTTGTTGCTAAAGAAAGATGGAACATTGTGACCACTTCTGGGCCTCTCCTTTCTCAATCTATACACCAAAGTCCAAAAGATCAGAATGCATTGCTCCTAACCTTGTTAGCTCTCGTGCCCCCTTAGTTTTATGGTAACATTAGACTTAAATGATGCCTGCCATCATATTCTTATTGGCAAGAAATTAAGACTTTTAAAGATTTTCTGTATCTGGTTCACATTAGCAGTTCCCTATCTTACACTTTAGTCTATCTGTTGCACCTATGGGGTTTGTAATATGCCAATCTCCAGTAACTGCTTACTACAAATTTCAGGGAATACACATTTTTCCATATTTGTATACATATCTTATGTTTGCAAGCTCTATTCCAGCTATCTAGTCTATTTGAGAAACTCCTTCTCAGTCTGGGGTGTTATCTGAACTTGATGAAATCTGTTCATATCCCTTCTCACAGAATAGTTTTTCTGGGATGTCTTCTTGATACTTGCTTAAAGGGGGAATTATTCCTCAGACAAGGTACAAATGTACAGAGAAAATTTTCTGACCTTTTTCCAACCAGTCTCTGACATCTTCCTAACAATTTCTCAGGATGTCGAGTTTTGGGTTTCTTTGCCTCTATGAGTGTTATGGTTCCCTTGGACAGACATTACATGAGAACAGTTTAGTGGTACTTCAGGTCTTTCTAGACTCAGCACCAACACCCTTTAGCTTTTCAGATTCCAGTTTTAGAGTTTGTGAGAAAGGAGTTACTGAGGTGAGTGAACTTATTGTCTCCCAACCCAGATCTTCCCTTCTGCCTCCTTTACCAGTTGTCACAAAAGATGCTTCAGACATTTCTTGAAAGGCTGTATCAAACAGAGCAAAAGTACAGGATCTGTGGATCAAGCAGAACAGACAAAAGCACATGGACATTGAGGAGATGATGTCAATAATAAAGGATTTAAAGGCATAAAATCATCTCTGGTCTTTAGAACCTGTGCAAGAAATCACAGACAGCACTGCAGTTACCTAGTACATAAACAGAGGATACCAGATATCACCCCAATTGTAATCTTACCTTGGTAGCCTGGGAGGTACCAACTCTGCTCTGTTTGACTCTACAGGTTTAATGCATTCTGTCAGAGCAAAGCGTTATAGAAGACAAGCTGAGCAGGACCAGGATACACCCTCAAGTAAGGAAACTGCACCCAGGGGTCTGACGGGAATTGATCCAACTGTTGAGAACACCTCAAGTGAATCTGTTTACCTCCTTTTAAAACAGACTGTTGCAGAAATTCTGCTCTAGAAAATTTTTGAGAACAGGCCTGAAATATGACTTCTCATTCCTATGGACAGAAATGTTCTCTCTGCTTTTCCACCTTTCCTCTGATATCTAGGGTTCTTCAAATGTTCCAGATGGACTTTTCAAAGACAGAGGAGCTAGCGACCATTTGGATCAGGCAAAAGTGCATGTCCCTTCTTTTGAAAATTGCTAAGGGCAATTATTGCAAGCTTCCCTACAAACTTATTGACACAAAACAAGGGTTGACTGATACATCACAATCTGAACACATTTTAATTCACTGCATGCTTGGTAGAGTTTTAATACCCTTTTGGCACCTTGTCTCTGAGGACGTGCAACAGTACTAAAGGAGGCTAAAATACTTGCTACTGGGAAATCATATTTGAATAAGTGGAAAACATTTTCTAGTCAGTGCCTTACTAAGAAATGGGACACTTTTAAGCTAGAGTCACCTCTGTTTTCTGAATATCTGTGTGAATTAACGCCTTATGGCTTTTCTTACTTTTCTAACAAGATTTATCTTTAGTCATTTCTGCTACTCTGCCCTTATATTCCTCTTTCTACTTGTCTTCATATCAAGCAGTTTTGAAATGAGTTTTACAGAATTATCTATCCAAAAGTCACATGACTTCTTTTTGAGATTTTAACTTTGCAGTGGCTGCTCTTGGTCCCACAGGAAGGATGCAAAACAAAAAAAAAAAAAAAAAGAAACTGAATATTTTTTTAATTACTTTTTTCCATAAAATATTGGCACTTCATGCATTTGTTGAGTTCACAAAGGAGTAGCTAGGCCATTTAGAGCCCAGGGCAAAACCCTCATTTGGAAAAAAATAGTCCCTTGGATTAAATTCTGACAGTATGAGTCATACTGGCCTGGGTTTATCTCATATGGACAAGAAACAGGTTTTGATTCTTACCTTAGATTTGGGAAAGTTGGCTTAAAATGTCCCACCGTGCATGTGCATGTACACACACACACACACACACACACACACACACACACACACACACACACACACACACATATAGCTCTTGTTACTGCAGAAAACAAACCATGGTAGGCATATATCCAATTCACACGCAAGTCACCAATAAAGGAAGCATCTGAACTAATCATCAACAGAAGAAGTGTCTCAGCTAGTATTAGCTTCATTTAATTATAACATACATTTTATAAAGACCCCCATCAATTATCCTTAATAATTCAAATAACTGCTTATATACTGCATTACATACAGTATACTAAACATAGTTTAGAAAATGGGCAACTTGTACATCAATACACTGACTGGAGAACGAACGTTCTCCAGCAGGGTATGAATGTACAAGTAATGCCCGGTTAAAAATGAGTATATCAAGCTGCCATGGAGCTCGGACTGGGAAAAAAATAACAGCCGCCATTATGTTACACTCATTAAGCAGTGGTTCGGCTATTTAGTGAGCATAAAATTCAAAAAAACAAAAGAGAGAAAGAGATTTTGTATGTGTGTGTGTGTGTGTGTGTGTGTGTGTGTGTGTGTGTGTGTGTGTGTGTGTGTGTGTCTGTGTGCGTATGAGCACGTGTGTGCGCATGTGTGTGCGTGTGTGTGCGCGCGCACGTGTGTGTGTGTGTGTGTGTGTGTGTGAGATCGAGAGAGTTGGGGAGAAAGTGAGAGTGATCGTCTGTCACTGAATGGTGTATGAATGCAAAGGAGACAGTGTGTATGTGTGAGAGATCGAGAGAGAGTAAGAGCAATCTTGTGTGTGTGAATGCATGTATGAAAACAGAGAAGACTGTGTGTGAGATATTCAGAAAGAGTGAGACTGATCTTGTGTGAGTGAATGTGTGCATAAATGCAGAGGAGACTGTGTGTGTATATATGTATGTGTGTGTGAAAGCAGAAGAGGCTGTGTATGTGTGTATGAGAGAGAGAGAGAGAGAGAGAGAGAGAGAGAATGGGCTCTATGTAAAATTGCTGTGTTTTACTTATTTATTTTTTATGCATTATATTATTTATTTTATGTATTTTTGATGTAAAATGTTTCCTCCAGCACCATTAGCTTATACTACAGCAAATTTAAAACATTAGGCAGAGGAACTATTTTACGTTAAAAATACGTAAAAAAAATAATATAGTACTTAAAAAAAAGCAAGTAAAACACAACAATTTTACAGTGAGCCCATTCTCTAAGCACAATAATGCCTCCCAGGGTGTGTGTTAATGTGTAATTAATGCCCTTCCTGGGGTGTAGAGGCCTTTTGCCTGCTGTGCCGGGCCTCATAACACCCCTGGGCGGGTGTTAATTACACATTAACACACACCCTGTCAGGCATTATTGCTTCCTTATGATGCTCTTCAGTTGCTTCAACATCAAACAAAGAAAACAGGTTTCCAAAGCCCTACACCAATCTCTAGGTCAGACATACAGTATAATACTCTGAGCAGCACAATTTGTTATTCTACAGATCTGTAATAATCGTGATCATTTCAAGGTACTTTAATGGAGACCTCAAGAAGCCTATTAAGAATACAGAGTACAGGGAGGCCTCATTTTTGATGATTTTAAAATTGTTAAGCAACGTGTGCTGAATACTTAGCCCAGGCTCTTGACCGTACCTCTCAACTGTCCAGATTTTTGCAGAATGTCAAATTTTCACCTCATAAAACTTGTGGCTTTCTGGCAAATCAGTGTGCATTTCAGATTTCATTTCCTTCAGAAAATGCATACTAATACAAATCCTGTTATTCTAAAAACTGTCCATGTTTAAACTTTAAAATATTTAAATATTTAAAACATGTCCCTGTTTCTGGACCTTTGACCCCAATATTTTAGACTTTGTCCAGATTTCTTGTGCTAAGAGGTTGAGGGGTACATCACCCTGAAACTGTTTTCAAGAGAGACGCAGACCTATGCTACTTTTTTCAATGTCCAAGAAGAGACTGATAATGTAAATTTGGAAGGTGTGAGAGGCTCAGCCCCACATTGGGGATGCATGGGAGCATGCCCCTTTGCAAAAACACTTACATTTAAGTGAGTTTGATAATGACAAGGTTTAATCTTCCAAGAAATGATTTGCTATGTCCTTGTTTTACGAACCAAGAAGAATATACATTACAATTATGTTTTGTTGTGCTGCACTGCTTGCTTACTTTCTCTAAAAGTCCTGGCAATCCCTCAGTCCCTTTAGTAGTTTGTCCATGTATGCACAAGCACTCAGATAATACCAAAGTGAAACATTTCCCCCAGTGACCCCTTCAGCCATTTGACCAAGTATGCACAAGCACTCAAATGACACCTAAATGAAAAATTTCTCACAACGATCCTCTTTAGCAGTTTATCCAAATTTGCAGAAGCACTCAAATGACATCAGAAATGAATCATTTGCCTCAGAGGTTCTTTCAGCAGTTTGTCTATTTATGCACAAGCACCAAAATGAAACATTTCCCCAATGACCTTTCAGCAGTCTGTCCAAGTATGGATAAGTACCAAATGAAATGTTTCTCCCAGTGATCCCTTCAGCATTTGTTTAAGTATGCACAAGCACCAAAATGAAACATTTTCCCCAGTGATCCCTTAAGTGGTCTGTTAAGTTTGCACAAGGACCAAAAGAAAATGTTTTCCCACAAAGACCACTTCAGCTGTCTGTCCAAGTTTGCATAAGCACTAAAATGAAATGCCTTCCACCCCCAGCTGATACCTTCAGCAGTCTTTTCAAGTATGTACAAGAAGCATACTACTAGGTAATATTACTTCCTTGAGAGACTTTGTCTTTTTTCTCTTCTAGTTAAATACCAGATGTGCCCACATTGAGCAATTTAGATTTTGGAAAACATTACATCCCTTAGTTCACTATGGGCATCAATTACATAGCACAAGAAATTGTCTTTCTTGACCTTGGCACTGCCACCTGCTGTCTACACAGCCAATCACAAACCTTTCGGGCTGGTGCCCAAATAAGATGATGTAAAAATTGGCAGGGGGCACAGCAGAATGTCTTTGACATCCACTTAGGATGTATGTGTGTCATTTCCCCTAAAGGGAAATTTGCACAAAAAGTTGATTACAAATATTTTTTTATTTGATATCAGGTATGTGAGTTGCGCTCTGGACAAGACAGCACCCAGGGCAATTGCCCCATTTGTCTCACCCCAGTTACACAACTGAGAGTTCAGAAGTGATCTAAAAAAAAAACAAGAAATGACTTTTCTCTGCATGTCATCCACTTCATCTTCAGAATAAGGCAATCACAATTTATTAAAGGTCTTCCCACTTTCAGCAGAAGGCAGAAACATGAGAAAAAAACAACTCATTGTGCTGCCATATGAAGCAGCAAGGAAACCTTCCTATTAGCTTAGTTTGCTCAAGTGAGTGACAAAGTCTAAGAATGAATGGAGGGAATTAACATGGGTGCAAGTGTAGAGAAAGAGTCAAAATAATTGTTTTTCTTTTACATATTGGACTGGATTTACAAATGCTTGCATGGAGTTGTAGAGTAGAGTAAGATGTCAGACAGCCAATATGTCTGCTGAGCGATCCAGCAACAGCCGGCAGGGGCATGCATGAGAGCTTCTAAAGCTACTCTTGCACGGACAGTGTCATGATATGCAAATTACCTCATTTGCTGCTGAAAGCTATGCAAATGAGGTAAATTTGCAATCCAGGAAGCACTAACCTGTCCGTGGAAGAGTAATGTTATTTGCAGAAATGTACTCCGTTGGCAACGGAGAACCGTTCTGCAAATTGCTAAACGGAGCTATGACAGCTCCAAATAAAAGATGCATCCAGTTGAGGAAGCATGCCAATGGCCAAATATAAGGCCATTTGTACTTTTAAATGTTTAAAATTATTAAAATCTAATTCTTTCCCCGATCTCCGATGTTTAAGCATAGCGCAGTGCCGCGCAAACATGCGGCACTTAAAAAAACAATAAAATAATTTAAAAATAGCCAAAAATAGGCATTTTCACTAAAAAGCTTATCCTGCCATGCAGGTGAATGGCAGGCTAAAGACAACATGGCCACTGAGTACTGGTTGCTAAGGGGGGAGCTCAGTGTGAGATGTAAAGATGGTACATCATGAGGTG
>NC_056747.1:41987807-41990307 GCF_019279795.1 Protopterus annectens
TACCTTACACTTGGTAGTCCGCTGTCCTCGGTCGGCCCGAATATCAAAGTATAAGGCTGACGTCGGTCAAGGCGCATTAGACTGACATCAGGACGTCAGGGTACAAATGCGCATGACCGACGTCATATCCTCAGTCTTTTCTTGCCCCAGATGTCAGAAGACCCTAAAAAGAAAGGTCAAAACCAAAAGACAGCAAACAACCACCCAACCACTCTTGCACTAACAATATGTACAATATATACAAAATACACAATATTTACAACCCAGCCCACACAACCGCCTCTAACTACAGAGGGGAAGGAGAGAGGGTGGACTGCAGCAATGTGGATCTTCGAACATCTACATTTATGGTAGGTACAAAACTGTACTATGTTCTTCATCTCACATTGCTGCAGTCCTTACACTTGGGTAGAATCCCAAAGCAGAGGTAAGGGAGGATGGCAAAACTATAAAGAAGCAGGAGCTGCCAAAATGCCCTGTAAAATAGCAGTGGCAAAACCAGCCCTAGATTTAGAGTAAAGAGGAAGGTGGTAATGCTTAGAGAAAGTATGCACTGAACTCCAAGTAGCTGCCTCCAAAATATCCTTAGTTGCCACCCCCCTTAAAAATGCTGTCGAAGTGGCAGTAGCCCTAGTGGAATGAGGCCTAATCCCAGCTGGAATCTCCTTGCCATGATGGGAATAACAGAAAGCAATGCAAAACCCAATCCACTTAGAAATAGTTTGTTTTGACACAGGCTTGCCCTGAGAACTCAAAGCAAAAGAAACAAATAACTGCTGAGACTGCCTGAATCCCTTAGTCCTGCTTAAATAATAACGCAACTGCCTGTGTACATCTAAAGTGTGCAAAATCTTTTCCCCTTTATTTTGGGGATTTGCATAAAAAGTAGGCAAATGAATAGTTTGGTTTAAAGCCACACTAGAAACCACTTTAGGCATAAAGGAAGGATTAGTGAAAGATACCCTATCCTTATGGAAAATTAAGAAAGGCTCAACCGCCATAAGGGCCTGCAATTCAGAAACCCTTCTTGCAGAGGTAATGGCCAACAAAAAAGCAGTCTTCCATGACAAATATTTCAACTCAGCAGTAGCTGCAGGCTCAAAAGGTTGTAGAGTGAGTTTCTCCAACACAAAATTGAGATCCCAAGCAGGAGTAGGAGCTCTACGTGGGGGTCTCATATTCTTTGCCCCTCTAAGAAATTGCTTAAACAAAGGATGAGAAAACAATGGTGGGTCACAGTCATAGTGAGCTGAAATTGCTGCAGCATGAACCTTAATAGAAGAGAAAGACAAACCTTTGTCCAATAACTCAGTAAGATATTGAAGAGCCACACTTAAATTAGGCTCAGAAACATCAAAATCCTTTGCTGCACTCCAAAATAAAAATCTCTTCCATTTATCTGTGTACACTTTCCTTGTACTAGGCCTTCTAGCTTCCAAAATCACATTCAAAACTTGCTGTGGAAGTTGAGACCTTCTATGGTTCAAAACAGAATATGCCAGGCTGTTAGGTGAAGAGAGTGAAGCTTGACATTGAGTAAATGACTGTCCTCCTGAGACAACAGGTGTGGAATCGAAGGTAAAGGCCATGGAGGCTCCCGTACCAGACTTCTCAGTAATGGGTACCAGTGCTGTCGAGGCCAATCTGGAGCTATTAAAATCATCCTTGGTTTGTCCTGTCTGACCTTTAGAAGTACCCTTGGGAGGAGAGGCAGAGGTGGAAAGGCATACACATGAAGATTTTTCCAACTGAAAGAAAGAGCATCCACTTTCCAAGCTGTGGGATGAAACCTTGTCGTGCAAAACTTTGGCAGCTGGTGGTTTAGTGGAGAAGCGAACAGATCTATGTCTGGAGTTCCCCATGACACTGTCAATTTCTGAAATACATGAGGATCCAATTTCCACTCGTGGGGATCCATGATTTGTCTGCTTAACACAACTGCTAAGGAGTACTGTGCGTCCGACAGAAACCTTGCCTGAAGATTTAGTTGTAAACTGAGAGCAGTCTCCCACAAAATCATTGCTTGCCTGCATAGAGGATAAGAATGTGTTCCCCTTGCTTGTTGATGTACCACATGACAGTTGTGTTGTCTGTTAGAATCAACACCTGCCCTGGAAGAAGTAAATCCTTGAAAGCTATTAATGCAAACTGGACTGCTAACATCTCCTTCAAGTTGATATGTAGATGTTGTAGTCTGGCAGGCCACTTGTCTTGTATCCACTTTCCATTCAGATGAGCTCCCCAAGCTTTGTCTGAGGCATCTGTCGTTAGAATCTGACTCGCCTCTGGCCGGGTCACAGAGAGTCCCTTGTTTAGGTGACATTCCTGAGCCCACCACAATTCCTTTTGAATGCAAGGTATTATTTGAATGACAGTGTCCAGATCCTGGCAGTGCTGTGTCCAAACATTTTTGAGATACCATTGTAACTTCCTCATATGCAGTTTGGCATTGGGAAGCACCAGAATACAAGATGCCATGAACCCCAAGGCTTGAAGGACT
>NC_056747.1:41995307-42188089 GCF_019279795.1 Protopterus annectens
CACAGTCACAGTGACATACTAGTAAGCCAAATGAATGGTAGAGTATAAGGACTGTATGAACCAAAACATCTCATCATGTTTGCCACTCACACACACTACTTCTACATATACTGGCCCAATTCAGTGTAGTATGACGCCTGAGAGTGGTATGGGACATGTCTCAGTCTGCTCCTACAAACATCTACAGCCGACAGACCGCTAGAAACTGGAGCAGCATGCACAGTCAGGTAGAAAAGGAGCCATAATGCATGCATCTACCTCTCTCCCTATACAGGCCAAACAACATTGACACACTACACTGCTACACAACCCTGACAGTCTGTCAACAATCACCAGAAATAGAGAGACCTCAGAATGTCCAGGCTTTGTCCTAATATACAAGGCCTCTTACACATAACATGTCTGACATTCTGATACATCACTGGGATGGTATCAGGAAAGAAGGTACAAAATAATGATATACCCTACCCATCAACCTCTTACTGCATGACATCTGGACATAGCCCGACATACTTGGGGGACAGAGGCCCAAAAACACGGGCATATGTGAAATATTGCTGTTATAAACTCAGACAGTTGCTGGTGTAACAGGGTTTGTTGTGACATATCTTTTCTGAGGGATATGAAGCCAGAAACACAAATGGATGATACCCATTTACTGACTGCAATCCCCACAGTATGCTTCTGATTTTCCAAAGACAAAAAATGTCTGAGGAACACACCAAACATGAGTCTCCAAAATCTGGCCATTCTGCGGATAGCCCTATAGTTGAGAGTTATGTCAACACAACACTGTCGGACTTAAAATCACACAGAAAAGCCATGTCCACACAAACCTTGTTAAACTAGCATTAATTCAACTGTATAACAGCAATACTTGCATTCTGTCCCTATGTCTGGAACATTCTCCCCCAGTTTGTTGGGCTGTCTCCACAGTTTTCATTGTAAGAGGTATTTCCAACTACCCTCTGTGATGCTGTTCACACACCTCCATGAAGTCCCCCTCACGGGCAAGGAAAAGGGCCAATACCCACATGAAGTACTCAATTATAGGAGTGTATTGCCAATGCCATTGGCTATAGGAATAACACCATAGCTGTTCTGCATGCAATTAGCAAGTGTGAGACATCAATTGGTGCACAGGTCATCAGCTGCTCATGAGCATTACCTACAAAAGGCAAGCTGCTGCCTATGCAAAACAGATGTATACCCTACATCTGGGACAGAGAGACAGACCAACCAAACACATATATCCAACCAACCATATTTGGAAATAAAAGGTATGTCACACAAGTAATAGTAAAGGAATGCAGTACGGGGTATGTAATAATGGGAAACACAAACTTGTCTCAAGACTTGCTGTATTGATATACTGCTGATCAGAACCTATGGCCATAACATCTGAGTCTGTCTGCAGTAACACAGATCACTGTTCAGGCCCAAGTTACCCCAGGAAAGGATGGCTCATATATGACTACTACTGGAGTGTGTGCGCTGAACAATATTGACTCTGACAATGCTAGGCCAGCTACTGGGATGTTGCAGATATCCATACGTCAATTGTGAATACAACTATGATATACAGGCTTGTCTCAGAAATGTGAGGGACCTAAACAGGGTATTTGCATAGTGAAATACTGTTGCAGCGGTGTGTGTTTAACTGCATGTGATATACTGAGCTCATACTATTCAGCTGTCCAGTGTTATGCACACTGACCATATGTTTGCTTCATATTTGTAGTCATTTACTCAGAGTTGTGTTATGTCTGGCAAATCACTGGCAGCCTGTGAAGACTGACATTACAACATCTCCTTCTCTTTCTTTTGGCTGTTCAGTTAGCAGTCGCCACGGCGGATCATCAGTCTCCATTTCTTCCTGCCTCTGCATCTTGCTCTGTCACATCAACCACCAGCATGTCCTCTATCACCATCATCCATACACCGTATCTTAGGCCTTCCTCTTTTCCCCTTACCTGGCAGCTTCATCCTTACCATCCTTTTCCGGAGTGGTGGAGGAATCTATAAGAATGCTACAGGATATGTACATGGGTAGTGCGACAGCGGTGAGTTCTGCGGTGGGAGTGACAGGTGGGATTACATCAGCTCTGAGCCCTTTCTTATTTGCAATGTTTTATAAATTCTATGCATATACATTACTTTGTTTCTACAAATAGCAATATAGTTTAAAAGTAAATAAGAAGATTGTTCATAGAATAGTTTGAATATTATGCATAAATATTTAAGTTTTTATCCAGGGACTTGAACCTATGAATTTTGCAGAATTTTGCACTGTTTAGTTTGTATATTAACGTGCATTAAGATTTTACAGGCATATTTTATATGAACTTTCATATGCCTTAATTTGAAGCAGTGAGGTTTCTTACATACTTTTTATTAATGCTTTTATTTAAATTCTAAATTTTAAAATATTTTTTATAAATAGAAAAAGTTCTGCATTACCTAGTGTTTTGCCCAGATGAAGCTTTTAGCATGCATAGTCATGTTGCTTGAAGCATTTCCCTTTTAAGGGTTGATTGTTTTATTGTTAAATTAATTGAATAATTTGAATGTATCTTCACTATATATTCTCTGAAAGTTCATTCATTGTATACATGGTCTGAAGAAGCGTATCAGGAGATACGCGAAAGCGCTTACCTTTGTTAAAATAAAGTCTTTTTTCTTCTATTGATAACAGTCGTGGTGAGTTTAAGTTTTGCCTACCAGTACTTTGCATAGTTTTTAACTGAAAACTCTTCAGTAGCTGTGGTTCGTCTTTTTGTTCCTTTTTGTTCCATACACCGTATCTTAGGCCTTCCTCTTTTCCTCTTACCTGGCAGCTTCATCCTTACCATCCTTTTCCGGAGTGGTGGAGGAATCTATAAGAATGCTACAGGATATGTACAAGGGTAGTGCAACAGCGGTGAGTTCTGCGGTGGGAGTGACAGGTGGGATTACATCAGCTCTGAGCCCTTTCTTATTTGCAGTGGTGATGGACATGTCCAAACCAACAAAATCCCGCTGCTCTCTGGCTTTGTCTGCAAACTGTCCAACCTGGCCTGACCCTCTAACATACATATTCCTAATCCTGTCCACCCTTGTCACACCCAGTGAAAGTCTTAACATCTTTAACTCTGCCACATCCAGCTCTGACTCCTGCCTTTTTGTCATTGCCACTGTTTCCAACCCATATAACAGCTGGTCTCACTACCCTCTTTTAGACCTTTTCTCTCACTCTTAATTAATGGTACTCGTCTGTCAAAAATCAGTCCTGAAACTCTTCTCCACCCTCCCCATCCTGCGTGTACTCTCTTCTTCACCTCTCCCCCATACTCATCATTACACTGAACTGTTGATCCCAAGTATTTAAACTCGTCCACCTTTGCAAACTCTACTGCCTGCATCCTCACCATTCCTCTATCCTCCCTCCCATTCACAAACAATTTATGTCTTAGTCCTGCTGACCATCATTCCTCCCCTCTCTATCCCCACCTCTCCGGGGTCTCCTCAACCTGTTCCTTACTCTCACTACAGATCACAATGTCATCTGCAAACATCACAGTCAACGGGGACTCCTGTCTGACCTTGTCTGTCAACATGTCCATCACCACTGCAAATAAGAAAGGGCTCAGAGCTGATGTAATCCCACCTGTCACTCCCACTGCAGAACTCACCGCTGTCGCACTACCCTTGTACATATCCTGTAGCATTCTTATAGAGTCCTCCGCCACTCCTGACTTCCTCATACAATACCACAACTCCTCTCTAGGCACCCTGTTATATACTTTCTAGGCACCCTGTTATATACTTTAAGTCCACAAAGACACAATGCAACTCCTTCCAACCTTCTCTGTACTTCATCAACACTTTCAGAGCAAACATCGCATCTGTACTGCTCTTTCCTGGCATGAAACCATACTGCTGATCACTAATCCTCACCTCCCTTCTTAACCTAGCTTCCACTACTCTTTCACATAACTTCATGCTGTGACTTATCAATGTTATCCCTCTGTAGTTACTACAGTTCTGCACATCACTTATTCTTCTAATCTGTACCCAAACACTTTCTCCACTCCTCACGCATCCTGTCTACTTTCTTCATCTCTCTGACAATCCCACTTCCTCTTCGCCAAACTCTTTCTCTGTATACTCCACTGTACTTCCTCATTCCACCACCAGGTCTCCTTGTCCTCCTTCCTCCGTCCAGATGTCACACCAAGCACCTTTCTAGTCCCCTTTACTAGCTCTGCTGTAGTTATCCAGACATTCTGTAACTCTTCACTGCCACCCACTGTGTCTTAACTCTTCCCTGAACTCAACCTCACAATCACCCTTTCCACCATCTGATAACTGGTGCTATCCTCACACTCCTCCTCCTCTTCTTGATCACCAACGTCCTCCCACAGACCAACATTCCATGCTGCCTAACTACACTTTTCCCGTCACCACTTTACAGTCTCCAATCTCCTTCAAACAGGCCCTCATGCATCAGAGATAATCCACCTGTGTACATCTTCCTCCACTACTGTAAGTCACCCTGTGATCCTCTGTCTTACACCACAGCCATGTCCATCCTTTTTGTAAACTGCACCACCATCTCACCTTCTGCATTCCTTTGCTTACCACCATACATACCCATCACTTCCACATCCCCTCTGTTCCCTTCACCAACATGCTACTGAAATCTGTTCCAATCACCTTTCTCTCACCCTTGGGCACAATCACCACTTCATCCAACTCATGCCAAAGCTAATCTGTCTTATCCATCGCACACACAACTAGCGGAGCATATGCACTAACAGTCATCATTACACCATCAATTTCCAGCTTCATAAACATCACTCGATCAGACACTCTTTTCACCTCCAAAAACACTCTTGGCATACTGTTCCTTCAGGATAATGCCTATGCCATTTCTCCTTCCATCCACACAATGACAGAACTATTTGGACCCGACTCAGACACACCCAGCCTTGCCACCTTCCATCTGGTCTGTTGCACACACAATATATCAACCTTCCTTCTGTCCATCATATCAGGTAGCTCTGTCCCCATACCAGTCACACTGTCAACATTAAAAGTTCCTACCCTCACTACCACACTCCTAGCCCTTCTCCTCTCTTCCTGCCATATCAGCGTTGGACATCCTCCGGGGTATGTCTGTGAATGCAAAGGCTACTGTGCTATCAAATGACTTAAGTGTGTTACAGCAATATTAAGATAAGAAAGTGTCACTAATTTACGCCCATCACCCCCCCATGTATATGTGGCATCCTCCAGATGTCTTGCTCTTACAGGTTGACAGGAATGACTGAGCAGCAAGAGTGTAAATACAGTGTGCCATAATGACGCATAACAGAAATGTATATCAGGTAGTACCTGTGCAGATGTACGTATGAGTAGGTGTACCTGGCTGCCTCATAACAGACCTGTGATGCAAAGCATCATGCAAATTAGCTGTACATGGTATACATGTGAGTAATCTTAGTTTCTGTGCATCCAAGAGAGTTAGATTTCTACAGCTACTGGTTGTTGCATTGCCCTGACACAGACATGGGTACTAGAATAAGCATGACTATCAGGTTGAAATTGGAGAGGTGTCC
The DNA here is from genome assembly GCF_019279795.1 of Protopterus annectens. Taxonomy (NCBI): domain Eukaryota; kingdom Metazoa; phylum Chordata; order Ceratodontiformes; family Protopteridae; genus Protopterus; species Protopterus annectens. The sequence goes on from NC_056747.1 coordinate 42,000,908, forward strand.
AAATGTGTTATGGCCTTGTGTCCATGCCTACTGCAAACAGCTCTATAACCACCTAAATAGCTGTATGGACTCAGGAATGCCTTACTTGTAAAACCTGTCTCCACCAAAGTAGAATAATCCCCTTTGCAAGACAGCAGCAATACACAAACCACATAACTGGTCACTATATTGGCTGTGCAGGGCAAAGTAGGAGTAGGCACCATCTTGGCAGCAAGTCAACCTTTGTCCGAAATAGCATATAAGGTCACAGGTGGATTACTGTAAGGCTAACTATGAGTACAAACTGGACATATCCACCAAGGGCAATCACAAGACCGCCTTCACATATGACTGCAACCTCAGAGGCAACAACCCAACCCACCCTGTAATGGTGGTCAAGCACACACACACACAGACACAGACACACACAGACACACACACACACACACACACACACACACACACACACACACACACACACACACACACACACACACACATACACACACACACAAGCTATAGCCAACCTGCTGCAGACAGGTTTAGGGCAAACAAACCCCCCCTGGCTCACCATCGGTAAAGGTGGATATGCACAGCACCCACACCCCTCCTCATCAGGGAGCAGGTGCATACTGCCTAATCAAAGTCAACAAAAGCAAGTCTCCATGGGACCTGATAACTTTCCTGCCTGCATCCTACATGAACTCAGGCATATGCTTCCAGCTCCATTACCCACTGTATGCAAGCAAAGCCTGAGCATCATTGACATCCCATCTGCAAGGAAGACCGTCACTGTCATCCCTCTACACAAACGTGAATGAGGGATGGTGGTTTATGCAATGTACTGGCCCTCACTGGGGGGAACATGACACATCAAGACCAAGAGTGCAATACAGGTTCATACTGTGCTAATAGATAACAGGGGTATGATGTGGTTGTAAGTGGTGGCTAATGATAGGCAATACTGATGTGCTGGCTCTGTAAATAACTCTGGGCAATGTCCGAGGTCTGTGATGCGTTTCTCTGTTTATGTCTTCCAGGTGGCATGCAGCATCAGCCAGCATACACTGCAGAGGAGAATGCAGCTATTACTAATGCAATAATACAGCACCATGTGGTGCTATTTGGCCGGAATCCGACAAAATATGCGGGAGCAGACTGCCCTGTGGGATGATTGTGAATGTAGAAGCTCGCAGGTTATACACGGCAGTACAACTGCATAAAAAACTTTAATCTTCGATAGCAGAGAAGTAAGCGCTTTCACAACCAATAACAGTTGCTTCATCAGATTACATACAAAATCAAACATACCCATTTCATCTTTGTGATGCAGTACAAAAGTACAGTTTTGTACCTACCATAAATGTAGATGTTCGAGTGTTCACCCTTCTGCAGTCATTACACTTGGGTTATCCTGCCGTCAGGCGGTCCCGCAGTCGGCCGGATTTCCAAAGTCTTGGTCCGACGTCGGTTGCATTCGCCTCATCCCTGACGTCAGTGCGCCAGGGGTACATATATTGCAACCAACGCCATTTTCTTCAGTTTTTCTTGCCCCAGATGTCAGGTGCCCCCAAAAAGGTGATCCAAATCAGTACCAAATGGTGTGAACACTGTACAAACACAAAATCCCTTCAGCTATAAGCAAATACATCAGTAAGGCATAGCAGAGGATTAGCGAGTAGATCAGAGGGGTTGGAGGGAGGGTAACCTGGACTGCAGCAGGGTGAACACTCGAACATCTACATTTATGGTAGGTACAAAACTGTACTATGTTCATCGTGTTACCCTGCTGCAGTCATTACACTTGGGTTGAGTCCCAAAGCTAAGGTAGGGTGGAGGCATCATAGAGGGTTAGTGGAGGCAATGAGGCCCTGCAAAACTGCAGTGGCGAAACCTGCCCTGGACTTAGAATAAAGAGATAAGTGATAGTGTTTGGTGAAGGTGTGCACTGAACTCCAAGTTGCAGCTTATAAGATTTCCTTGGTAGGAACCCCCCTGAGAAAAGCTGTAGAGGTAGCTGTTGCCCTGGTAGTGTGGGATCTAATGGTAGGAGGAACTGGTTTCCCATGATGGGTGTAGCAGAATCGGATGCAATGGCCTATCCATTTAGAAATGGTTTGCTTGGATATGGCCTTCCCTTGAGAGGCTGTAGCATAGGAAACAAAGAGCTTGTCAGTTTTTCTGAAAGCCTTAGTTTTGTCCAAGTAGTAACAAAGCTGCCTGTGAATGTCCAAGGAATGCAGGAGTCTCTCACCTTTGTTCTGTGGATTGGGGTAGAAAGTGGGTAGGTGGATGGTTTGATTTAGAGCTACACTGGAAACCACCTTAGGCATGAAGGAAGGATTAGTTCGTAGAGAAACTCTGTCTTGATGAAAAATGAAGAAAGGTTCCACTGCCATAAGTGCCTGCAATTCTGAAACTCTCCTAGCAGAAGTTATTGCCAGGAGAAGGGCAGTCTTCCAAGATAGGAACTGAAGGTCTGCAGAAAAAGCTGGTTCAAAGGGAGGTAACGTTAGTTTTTCCAGAACAAAATTGAGGTCCCATGTTGGTGTAGGAGCTCTTCTAGGTGGTCTAATGTTTTTGCCCCTCTGAGGAACTGCCTTAGGAGAGGATTTGAAAATAAAGGTGGATTTGTGTCGTAGTGAGCTGAAATAGCTGAAGCATGGATTTTAATTGAGGAGAAGGAAAGTCCTTTATGCAACATCTCAGCTAAATACTGCAGAATGCGAGGCATATGAGGCTGAGTTGTGTCTTGGCCTTTAGCTTGGTTCCAAGCAGAAAACCTTTTCCATTTTTCCGAGTAAGCCTTCCTGGTGCTTGGCCTCCTGGCTTCTAGAATAACATCCAGCACTGCTTGTGAAAGAGGGGCTGGTTGGATGCTTAATTGATTTGCCATGCAGCCAGGTTTAAGGTTTTGATCTGGTTGTGTAGAATCTGCTTGTCTTGCTGCGTGAGCAAATGAGGTATTTGAGGCAATATCCATGGTGGGCTGTGTGCCATATTCTTCAATAGCGGGTACCAGTGCTGGCGTGGCCAGTCTGGGGCTATGAGAATCATTCGAGGTTTCTCCTTTTTGACCTTCAAAAGAACCTTTGTGAGAAGAGGTAATGGAGGAAAGGCATATGCTGTCAGGTTTTCCAACTGAAGGAGAGAGCGTCCACTTTCCAAGCTTGATGGTGGAATGTCCGTGTACAAAATTTTGTCAGCTGGTAGTTTTGAGGACTGGCAAACAGGTCTATATTTGGTAGGCCCCATCTTTGAGTTATCATTGTAAATATTTGTGGGTCTAGCTTCCACTCGTGGGGATCTTTGATGTTTCTGCTTAGGTAGTCTGCCAATGTGTTTTTCTGTCCTGGCAGGAATTGAGCTTGTAACTGGACTTGGTAGGCCAGAGCTGTGTTCCATAAGATTATTGCTTGCCTGCAAAGAGGGTAGGAATGTGTGCCCCCTTGTTTATGTACCACATTACTGTGGTGTTGTCCATCCTTATTGCAAGTTGTCCAGGCTGTAGTAGATCCTTGAAGGCTGTCAGAGCTTTCTGTACAGCTAGCATCTCTTTGGTTTATGTGCAGTTTTCTTTGTTCTGCAGTCCATAGGCCTTGAATGCATTGCCCTGCCATGTGTGCCCCCCAGGCATAGTCTGAAGCATCTGTTGTGATAGTTTGCCTGGGTGGGGGCAAGGTGAAAGGCTGACCCTTGTTGAGGTGACATGCCTGTGCCCACCACAGAAATTCCTGTTGAAGGCAGGGAATGAGAGATATCACTATGTCCAAGCTGTGGCTGTGTTGAGACCATACGCTTTTTAGGTACCACTGTAATTTCCTCATATGCAGTTTTGCAAATGGTATTATCAGAATGCAAGATGCCATGAAGCCCAAAGCCTGCAAAATTTTTCTTGCAGTTAATTGGGTCTTTGTTGCCATTGTTTTGAAATATTGAGTCAGTAGTAATTGCTTGTCTGGTGTAAGATAAGCCTTCTGGGCCGTTGTGTCCAAGCTGGCACCCAGGAATGTCATTCTTTGTGAGGGTACTAGTTTTGACTTCTTTTCGTTTACTGTGTATCCCAGACAATTCAGTAGTTGCTTCACAAAAGCCAGATGTTGTAAGAGAATGTCTTTTCTTTCTGCTTGAATGAGGCAGTCGTCCAGGTATGGATATATTTGAATTCCTCTATGTCTGCATGCAATTACTGGTGCCAGGCATTTTGTGAATACTCTGGGTGCAGTAGATAAGCCAAAGGGCAGTGCAGAGAATTGATAATGGGATGAACTTGCAATGAAACGAAGGTATCTTCTGCAACTTTGTCTGATAGGGACATGCAGGTATGCCTCCTTGAGGTCCAGCGTTACCAGCCATGCTTCCTTGCCCAACATGGGAAGTAGTTGCTGTAGTGTTAGCATCTTGAATTTGGGAACTTGTAAGTGTTTAGAATTGAAAGGTCCAGAATTGGTCTCCAAGCATTTTCTTTTCTGGGTACTAGGAAGAGTCTTGAGTAAAATCCTTGGCCTTGCTCTTGAGTTGGTACCCTATGAATGGCTCTCATGGCCATGAGAGCTGTAATTTGTTTTGAGCCTCTGCCCTTTGATTTTGTGGCAGGTGTGGCATTCCTCTTTTTATTGGCAAGGTGTGAAAGTGGAATCTGTATCCTCGTAAAATTATGTCTAGTACCCATTTGTCCTTTGTGACCATATGCCAGTTGTCTGCAAATAGTGCTAGCTTTCCCCCCAGGTGGGCTGACAAAAGAGTTTTGTTTGGCCAGCTGAGGTGCAAGTCATTGAGTTTGTCTTCTGGTGGGTTGAGACCTGTCTTCTCCTCCCTTCTGGGTTGGAGTGTCCCATTGGCGAGGTTTATACTGAGCTTGTGGTTGTCCTCTGCCCCTTGGGCGCCTGTATTTACCCCTCTGAGGCCTGTCAGTGGCTGGAAAGGACCAATTTTTTGTTGGCCAGTTTCTGCTGAAGCGAGGGGGTTGTACTTGTAGGAAATCTTCAACTGTCTGCATTGATTTTGCCTTATCTTCCATTTTCTTTAAAACTTCTTCTGCTTTAACACCAAAAAGAACATCCTGCTGTAAGGGAGCATCTAGTAGTTTTGCTTTAACATGATCAGGCAGACTTTGTTCCTTTAACCAGGCATGCCTACATATAACTGATCCAGTGACAGCTGCTCTGCAGGAGGCCTCTAAAGAATCAAACCCACGTTGCAAGGTATGTTTCCCTACCTGCTCAGTGGCGTGCAACAAATCCTGTACTTCTTTCAATTCAGATTGTTGAGGGAGAGAGGTTATCTTTTGTTTTAACTGAGAGATCAGAAATTGCTGATACTTAAGCATATGAAATTGACAGTTTAGAGCTCTCATAGCTAAAGTGGCTGAGGTGTAACCTTTTTCCCCACATGTATCTAGTGCTCTTGAATCCCTTTCAGAAGGTACTGGATTTTTAGCCATGGAAACCTTAGCCCCCTTGGGATCCTGGGAGACAGTCTCTAGATCAGCTACTGGACTTTTGTAAGAAATTTGTGGGAATCAGGTACTCTGTAGCATCTGTCAGGCTTGGCCGGAGCAGGAGGCAGAGAGTCCGGGTTGAAACTGGATTCTAAATAGACATCATCCACAATGTCCAAAACAGGAGGGATGGCTAGAGGTCTGTGTTAGGGTAGTAAAAGAAACTCTCTGAGCCTTTTCTTGGAATCAGAGTAATCCTGACCTTCCCAGTGAAAATGTTCCCTCATAGTGTGTAAAGTTTCCCCAAAAGAGTAATCTTCTGGAGGGGAAGCTGAGGGAATAGAGTCCTCAGCATCAGAATCTTCATAAGGAGAGAAGGAATAGTCTTGGTCCTCAGAGGAATCCGAAGAAACAGACAGTTGATCAGAGGAAGCAGATTCTTCCTCTAGTCTAGGCCTTTTGTCAGGAGGAGGCTGAGAATCCCTGATAAGAGAAATCAAATCTTCAGCCATCTTGAACATCTGTTTCTTAGGCATAGGGCCTTGAACAGGAGACTGAAGTGAAGCCTTTTTCGGTTTGGAAGGAGTCTTCGGCTTGGAAAACGTTTTGATTAAGAGTCGTCGGTCTGAAAATGCCTTCAGAAACCGATGGCGTTTCAGAAGCACCGACGTCCTTGGAAGGTAAATCGTCGGTAGGGCTTGAAGTAAAAGGCTGCATCAGCCTAGTACATTCCGTCAAAATATCTGTAGCGGTCTCGGTTTCTTGAACTGCGATAGTCAGAGGCTGCATCAGAGCCTCACTGATAACCGGAGACCAGATCAACCGAGGCCTCGGAATCGGGCTTAGGCCTGGGCTGTCGATCCTTATCCCTGCGCTTTTTGTGCACGCCGGTAGTCGGAAGCTCCGACGGCATGTTATAATTAAATTTTCTGCCAAAAAAGTGTTGTGCGAAATCAAATAGTCTTTTAATAGTACGCTTATTAAACCTAGCACAAAAACGACAAGAAGTGATGTCGTGGTCAGGGCCTAGGCAAGGTATGCAATAAGAATGAAAATCGTTATGAGGTATTTGCTTCCCACAAGAAATACAATTGTTAACTTTCTCTGACATCGGTCTGAGGCAAGAAAAGTTTCCCCAATGGGGTACTTCGCTTTATAGAAGACTTCGGTCTGAAATTCGAATTAGAAAATCTCAGGAGTCGGCCGATCGGCACTTGTGAACTGCTTCTGCTTCGGGCATCGCGCGGCAAGAAAGACTGAAGAAAATGGCATCGGTTGCAATATATGTACCCCTGGCGCACTGACGTCAGGGATGAGGCGACTGCAACCGACGTCGGAACAAGACTTTGGAAATCCGGCCAACTGTGAGACCGCCTGACGACAGGATAACCCAAGTGTAATGACTGCAGCAGGGTAACACGATGAACATCTGTCCAATCACTGAAATACTAATTAACACTTGAAAAACTTAAAAGGGTAAGTACATATTTGTGAAAATGCTTGTAAAAAAATATATCTATATACATATATACATCTAGGATATATATATATATATATATATATATATATATATATATATATATATATATATATATAGATATAGATATAGATATATATATATATATATATATATATACATATACACACACATACACACACACACATATGACCAACCTACAAGTCAGAAATTAATAGGCACATGCATTATACTTATAAAGAATAACAAAAAATATAGGTTCATAGATGTACTAAGCTAATTGCCCTTTCGAGCCATTTTAAGCTTAGCCAATTATCCCTTGTGAGATTCAAACCCTGCACCTTGTGTTTGCAAGGCAAACACCTTAACCATTAGGCCACCCTCCCAACCGTATATAAAATTTGTATTTAAAATATTATAAATTCAATGTTTAAAACTCCTTGATTTGAGGGTGGGTTTAAGCGACATCCTGCTATTCAAACCAAGAGGTCTGTCAGCATTCAGCAGCAGTATCCACCTCTGCTCAGCCTTTTCGGTTTTATTTCTAGCATTACCTCCCCTCATACTCATCTTAACAATTTCAAACTAGAAACTTAAACATATGACTGACACCTTCCTTTTTAACATGCATGGCTAAGGCATTACTCTCTTTACAATTTCTTATATCTCTGAGGTGTTCTAGGACCCTTTCCTTAAATAAACAATTAGTTTTACCTATATAAAAAGAGTAACATTCTGTGCAATAACAAAAATAAACAACATTCTTCATTGTACAATCAGCGTAGAAGTTGCAACTAATGTGAAAACCTAACGTGGGGTGTACAAAGACTGCGCCTCTGTGAATATAGGTACAGGCTGTGCACCTCCTGCAGCTATATGTCCCTAGTCTATCAGATGTAGTAGGTCCCTGGGTGTCAGTCTTATAACATAAGTGTCTTTTCAAGGATTTATTATTTCGGAAGGAAAATTGAGGTGCATTACCTATCAATCAGTCTAATTCACGTATGGTGGATAAAATATCCCAATTACTCTTGATGATGTCATAAACCACTTGAGTATTGCTGGAGAAAGTAAGAGGCATTCTAACTATGTCATCCCTCATATGTGGCTCAAGGGAACTAGTGTACCGCCGTTATCTGATCGAGGCTCAAAGTCTCTCTTGGTGTAGTAAGGTGCACATGTTTTCATGCTTCTCTGATCTCAAAATCGATGTCATGCTCTTTATAGCCTCTATCTATAAATTCTTGTTTCAATGTGCCCAAGGCAGCTCTCAACTGTTCATCATGGTTATATAAATGCATAATGCGGTAAATCTGCCCTTTTAATACATTCCGTTTAGTGTGTTTTGGATGCATGCTCTTGTTGTGTAGGAGATTGTTCTTCCTTATTGGCTTTCTATATAACATTGTTGAAACCGAACAGACGTCATCTCTAGCCACTCTTACATCTAGGAACTCAGTATTAGTCAGGGAATAGTTATGTGTAAACCTAAGAAAGGTATTCAAAGTATTTATATATCTCAAAAACCCATGCAAACATTCTTCAGTGTCATTCCATAACAAAAAAAAAGTCATCTACAAAACGTTTATACCAAACTACCGAGGTACAGAAAACATTGTTAGAGAGAATATACTCTGTCTCCCATTGAACTAGCAATAAATTGGCGTAACTACTGCCCTGTGGGGTGGCCTTGTCCACAGAGTGAACACCTTGGGCCACCATGGCCTCACATACAATTACGTCAGGAATCGGGCAACTGACCTGATACATCATGCCCAGCAAAGGGCTGCTGCCATGGTCAGGGACCTACTGCTACAGGTGGGGATCCAGCCACACAGGCCTCACTTACGGCAACAAAGGAGCTCTTTGCCAACCTTGGGACAGCACTCACACAACAGCAAATACATGAAACACAAGTCGTGGAGGTGCGTGGCACCCTGGCAACAGGGAGGAGCGTCCAGGTAAGGCCACAGACCACATCAATTTAATCATGTAGCAGTCATATTGTCATATCTAGATGCATATGTCAGTTCAAACTGCATTTGTGGATGGGGTTTAGTAACCCACACAAGTGCACATCTATGGTGAGGGACAGCAAAGTGTGTACTATCATAGCTTGTACTGTACCTGTGCAGAAACGTAGCATTCATCTTGTACCAAATGCAAATGTGAGTCTGCTCACAATACCTCTCCCCCACAACTACACAGGTCCCTCTGGTCCGCATGTGGGACAGCAGCCTGAAGCCGGTGAGTATGGGATTTTCCTGTTGTGGCTCACCAGTACCCCAGGCATGTTAAGGTTATGCATGTGACCATGCACACAACTGTTACTCTCAGCCATTTTGCAATAAAGTACAGTTGTGTACCTACCATAAATGTAGATGTTAGAGTGTATTCACTGTTGCAGTCATTACACTTGGGTTATCCTGCTGGCAGGCTACCCGCAATCGGCCCGAGTTCCAAAGTCTAGGTCCGGCGTCGGTTGCTGTCGCCTCTTCCCTGACATCAGTGCGCAAGGGGTATAAAAGATGCAACCAACGCCATTTTCTTCAGTTTTTCTTGCCCCAGATGTCAGGTGCCCCCAGATAGGAAGGCTGAAAAGAATAAATTGTGCCAAAAAGCATGCATGTACTAATATAAACATTTCCTTCATCTACAAGCAAATACACTACATAAGTTGTATAGAGTTGAGAAGTACAGAAAAGTCCCAGCACTGCAAAAAGGGGGATGGTGGGTGGGTAACCTGGACTGCAACAGTGAATACACTCGAACATCTACATTTATTGTAGGTACACAACTGTACTATGTTCATCGTGTTTCACTGTTGCAGTCATTACACTTGGGTTGAATCCCAAAGCTGAGGTTGGGCAGCTGGGTCTAAATTGGATTAGGAGAGGCTACCAGGCCCTGCAGAACTGCAGTGGCAAAGCCTGCCCTGGATTTAGAGTACAGAGGTAAGTGGTACTGCTTGGTGAAAGTGTGCACTGAACTCCAGGTTGCAGCTTCTAAAATGTCTTTGGTTGGTACTCCTCTGAGAAAGGCTGCTGAAGTGGCTGCTGCTATGGTAGAATGTGGCCTAATGCCCTTAAGCACTGATTTGCCATGTTGTGCATAACAGAAGCGAACGCAGTGTCCTATCCATTTTGAAATTGTCTACTTTGTGATGGGCTTTCCTTGTGATCCTGCAACATAGGCTACAAACAGCTGCTCAGTTTTTCTGAAAGCTTTTGTTTTGTCCAAGAAGAATCGTAGTTGTCTGTGTATATCCAAAGCGTGCAGAAGTCTCTCCCCTTTATTCTGGGGGTTTGGGTAGAAAGTTGGTAAATGAATGGTTTGGTTAAGAGCCACATTGAAAACCACCTTTGGCATGAATGTTGGGTTTGTCCTAAGAGAAACCCTGTCCTGGTGAAAAATGATGAAAGGTTCCACAGCCATTAATGCCTGTAACTCTGAGACTCCTCTTGCTGAAGTTATTGCTAGGAGCAGAGCAGTTTTCCATGATAAGAATTTTATATCAGCTGTGCTAGCTGGTTCAAAAGGAGGCAGTGTGAGCTTTTCTAAAACAAAATTGAGATCCCAAGTTGGTATTGGTGCTCTTCTTGGGGGTCTTATGTTTTTTTGTCCCTCTGAGGGTCTTAGTAGAGGATGTGAAAAAATAGGAGGTTCTGTATTGTAATGAGCTGAAATGGCAGAGGCATGGATCTTAATTGATGAGAAGGATAGGCCTTTGTCCAGCATCTCAGTAAGGTATTGTAAAATCTGAGGTATATTTGGAATAAGTGGTTCGAGCCCTTGAGCCTGGTTCCAAGCACATAATCTCTTCCATTTTTCTGCATAAGATTTCCTAGTGCTGGGCCTCCTGGCTTCTAAAATGACATCCATAACAGCTTTAGAGAGAGGCGCAGTCTGAGTGGCTACATTATCTGCCATGCTGCCAGATTTAAGGTTCTGAGTGGACTGTGCAGAACTGATTGTTTTGTTGAGTCAGAAGATGAGGAATTTGAAGTAAAGGCCAGGCTGGGCCTTGAGACAAGCCCTTTAGGATTGGGTACCAGTACTGGCGTGGCCAGTCTGGGGCAACCAGGATCATTTTTGGCCTCTCTTGTCTGAATTTTAGGAGCATCTTGGTAAGAAGAGGCAGTGGAGGGAAGGCATAAACTGTCAGGGTTTTCCAGCTGAATGATAGAGCATCCACTTTCCATGCTTGAAGAGTGATAAGTTCTTGTGCAGAATTTCTGTAGTTGGCAATTGTGAGGAGAAGCAAACAGATGTCTGGGCGTCCCCATTTCCTTATTATCATTCTGAACACCTGTGGATTTCGTTTCCATTCGTGAGAATCCATGAGATTTCTGCTTAGTTCATCTGCCAGTGTATTTTTTGCTCCTGGCAGGAATTGTGCCTGCAGATGTACTTAACAGGTCAGTGCTATGTTCCACAAAGTCATGGCTTGCCTGCATAGGGGGTAGGAATGTGTGCCCCCTTGCTTGTTTATGTACCACAACTGTGGTATTGTCCATCTTTATTAATAGTTGTCCTGGATGTAGTATGTGCCCCCTTGCTTGTTTATGTACCACATAACTGTGGTATTGTCCATCTTTATTAATAGTTGTCCTGGATGTAGTAGGTCCTTGAAAGCTGTCAGCACATTCTGTACAGCTAGCATCTCTTTTTGATTGATGTGAAGATGCATTTGTTCCTTGGGCCACGTGCCCTGAATACATTTTCCTGCCATATGTGCCCCCCAGGCATAATCCGATGCATCAGTTGTTATTGTCTGCCTGGCTGCGGGTAAGGTGAAAGGCTGTCCCTTGTTGTGGTGACAGGCCTAGGACCACCATCGAAACTCCTGTTATACGCAGGGAATTAAAGTTATAATTGTTTCCAGGCTGTGGCAACGTTGAGTCCAAACACTTTTTAGATACCATTGTAGTTTCCTCATATGCAGTCTTGCACATGGAATTAGTAGAATGCAGGATGCCATGAAGCCCAGGGCCTGCAGAATTTTTCTTGCAGGGAGCTGGGTCTTTGTTGCCATCATTTGAAAGTAATGAGTCAGCTGCCCTTGTCTGGTGTGAGATAAGCCATCTGGGCAGTTGTATTTAAGCTTGCACCCAGGACTATTATCTCTTGAGCGGGCACTAGTTTTGATTTCTTTTTGTTTACTGTGTACCCTAGGCAAATTAGTAATCTTTTTACAAATGCCAGATGCTTTAGAAGAACGTCCTTTCTCTCTGCTTGAATAAGGCAGTCGTCCAAGTAGGGATATATTTGAATTCCTTTTTGTCTGCAAAATGCAATTACTGGTGCCAGGCATTTTGTGAAGACCCTGGGCACAGTAGATAAGCCAAAGGGCAGTGCAGAGAATTGGTAATGCATTGAGCCAGCTATGAATCAGAGGTATCTTCTGCAAGATTGTCTGAATGGGACATGCAGGTATGCCTCCTTGAGGTCCAAAGTAACTAGCTAAGCCTTCTTGCCCAGCATGGGTAGAAGTTGCTGTAGTGTTAACATTTTGAATTTTGGAACATCCAGGAAAGTATTTAGGATTGACAAATCCAGTATTGGTCTCCAGGCTTTGTCCTTTCTGGGTACTAGGAAAAGTCTTGAGTAAAATCCTTGTCCCTGTTCTTGCTGTGGTACTCCCTGAATAGCTCCCATGTCCATGAGAGCAGCAATTTGTTTTTGTGCCTCTGCCCATTGGTTTTGTGGCAGGTCCGGCATATGATTTTGGAAGGGTGTGAAAGTGGAACCTGTAACCCTGAGAAACAATATTCAGTACCCATTTGTCCTGGGTGATTATGTGCCACTTTTTAAGAAAAGCTATAGCTTTCCCCCTAGGGATGCTGCCAAAAGGTAAGTACTTGGCATCTGTAGAGGGAAGTCATTGGGACTGTTTCCTATAAGGTTGTGATTTGTCTTCTCCTTCGGGGGCTGAAGCACCCCATTGTTTAGGTCTGTAGGAGCCTTGGGGCTGACATCTGCCTCTTGGGCGTCTGTATCTGCCTCTTTGTGGCCTGACACCAGAAAGGACCAATTTTTTGAAGGCCAGTTTCTGCTAAACCTAGGTGGTTGAACCTGTAAGAAATCCTTTACTGTCTGCATTGATTTTGCTTTATCCTCCATTTTCTTTAACACCTCTTCTGCCTTAACACCAAACAAAATATCATGCTGTAGTGGAGCATTCAATAATTTTACTTTAACATGTTCAGGTAAACTTTGTTCTTTCAACCAAGCATGCCTTCGAATCCTTCGAATGACAGAGCCTGTAACTGCGGCTCTACAAGAAGCCTCTACTGAATCAAAACCACATTGTAGGGTATGCTTTCCCACTTGTTCAGCTGCATGCAATAAATCCTGCATTTCCTTACTCTCAGGACTTTCTGAGTTTGTAACCATTTTCTCTTTTAACAAGGACATGAGATACTGTTGATATTTAAGCATGTGAAAACTTTTAGTTATGTACTCACCATAACTTCAGATGTTTGGGATCCATCTCGCCTACATTCTGATTGATGGGTTCGGAGCCGATCCCTCGGCTCCGACTCGGCACGCTTATGCTATAGAGCGAGGCCTCTAATTGGCTGAGCTATCTTTATCCCAGGATGCACAACCACTAATCCCCCAGATCTTGTTTGTCCGCATTCATGCACACATGCACAGCTTGTTTATATAACATTGTTAGATGTTTCAAGATGAAACAGGATTCCTCTGATCTCCAAGGAAGGGGGAAGGAGGGTGGGTTATTAGGAATGTAGGCGAGATGGATCCCAAACATCTGAAGTTATGGTGAGTACATAACTAAAAGATGTTATGTGATCCTATCTTGCCTACATTCTGCCTGATGGGACAGCGTCCCTAGCACCTAAATCCCCGGTGGCTCATTGGAAAACACTCCTGAGCACTGTGGAACCAAATGAAGCTCGTCCTCTAGATGCCACATCTAATTTGTAGTGAGAAATGAAGGTGTGCGGGGAAGACCATGTAGCCGCAGCACAAATGTCACCAATAGCAAGCTTAGAATGAAACGCTACCGAAGTAGCCATAGCCCTTGTAGAATGAGCCTTGACAGAGGTGGAAAGCTCTTTGTTAGAATAAACATAAGCTTGAGTAATACAGTCCCTGATCCATTTGGCAATAGTGACCTTTGTGACCGCGTTGCCCAATTTGTTTTCTGCAGAGGACACAAACAAGTGATCTGTCTTCCTTGATTGTTTGGTCCTGTCCAAATAAAAACGTAACTGCCTGTGGACATCTAGTGTGTGAAAAATAAACTCCGCTTTATTGGAGTATTTTGGGAAAAAAACTGGGAGCTCTAACGACTGTTGCAAGCATAAAGTAGAACAGACTTTAGGAACAAAAGAAGGATTTGGTCTGAGGGATACCCTGTCTGTATGAAAAACCAAGTACGGGGGTTTCACTGACAAAGCCTGAAGTTCTGAAACCCTCCTGGCTGAAGTAATTGCCACTAGAAAGGCCGTCTTCCATGATAGAAACTTTAGATCACAGGTAGCTGCCGGTTCGAAGGGAAAAGAAGTCAGGGCACTTAGTACTATATCGAGATCCCATGGAGGTGCAGGATGAGAAATCGGAGGTCTTAATAAAGCAGCACCTTTCAAGAAGGTCTTACACAACCTGTTGCTCATTAAGGGTGGGTCTATGGATTCATGAAAATTAGAAATCGCTGCCAATTGTACTTTGATGGTAGAAACAGAAGAGCCTTGATTGAAAAGAGAGGTCAGGAATTTGAGTACTTCTGCCACAGGAGTAGAAATGGGGTCTAGGCCCCGGAGTTGAGCCCAGATAGCAAACCTTTTCCATTTGCTAGAATACAGTTTCTTCGTAGCCGACTTGTGGGCTGAAGACAAAATGTGCACCACATCTGGATCCAGTGCATGTCTCCTGACTATGGTCGGAAGAGGAGGAGCCAGGCCATCAATTTTAATGTGTGTAGGGACTGGTGTAGTAGTCCCGACTGATGAATCAGTAGGTCTGGGAAACCATGGACCTTCCAGAGCATGTTTCCGAAGATAGGGAAACCACACTTGACGAGGCCAGTACGGAGCAATTAAGATCATCTTGCTGCCTAAGAGAGATGCCTTTTGAATCACTCTGGGGAGGAGAGGAACTGGAGGGAAGGCATAAAGGAGGCCGGTGGGCCAAGGATGGACTAATGCGTCCATAGGGCTCTTCCCCGGAGCCGGGGTTAGGCAGAAAAATTCTTTGCACTTCGTATTCAGAGGAGTCGCGAAGAGGTCGCAACACGGAACTCCCCATTCGCTGAAAACCTGCCTTGTAATTGTCATATTCAAAGACCATTCGTGAGGAGAGAGGATGGTTCTGCTCAACCTGTCGGCTATGACATTGGATTTGCCCGGTATGTGAGTCGCCAGTAGGAAGCGTTTGGTCGAGACTGCCCATTCCCAAACTCTCATCGCTTCTCTGCAAAGAGGATAGGATCTGGTCCCTCCCTGTTTGTTCAGGTACCAGACAACTGACATGTTGTCTGAGTGAACAGCAATTACGCCCTGAGGGAGGTAATCGTGAAGGGCTCGAAAGGACAGGAGTACTGCCCTCATTTCTAGGATGTTGATGTGGAGAGAGGTCTCTTCCGGGTGCCATTTGCCTTGGACTGACCTGCCCAGGGAATGCCCCCCCCACCCCGTCTGGGAGGCGTCCGTGGTCAAAGTGGCTGCCGGATGAGGAAGAACAAAGGGTCGTCCCTGGTCTAAATTGGAGGACACTAGCCACCAGCGAAGGTCCCGTTTGCAAGATTCTGTGATCCATATTAGATGATTGAGAGGGAGTTCCTGAAAGGACCACTGAGTTGAAAGAAGCCACTGGAGGATTTTCATGTGTAACCTTGCCAAGGGAACTAGCAGAACTGTGGCAGACATCGATCCCAATAGCTGTAGGACCATTCTGGCTGGGGCTTTGGACCTGGGAAGTAAGGCTTGAACCTGACTTTGAATGGTCTGAATTCTGTCTGCAGGTAGATAGACCCGCATCTGGTTTGAATCTATCTCTACCCCTATGAATCTTATTCTTTGAGATGGCCTTAACACAGACTTTGGCCAATTGAAGGTGATTCCAAGGGAATTGCCCAGTGATATTGTGGCTTGCAGGTTCCGTAGAAGTAGATGCTTGGAAGTGGCAGTTAGGAGCCAGTCGTCTAGGTACGGAAACACCTGGAATCCTAGACTTCTCAGGTGAGCAGTCACTACTGCCAAGCATTTGGTGAACACCCTGGGGGCTGTGGTGAGACCAAAGGGCAGCACGGAACTGAAAATGACTGCCTCCTAGGCTGAAGCGCAAGTGTCTCCTGGACGTTTGATGTATTTTGATATGGTAATACGCGTCCTTGAGGTCTATGGAGCACATCCAAACACCTTTCTCCAACAATGGGAGAATGGTTTGTAAAGTGACCATTCGGAACTTGGACTTCTTGACTGAGCGGTTTAGGTTGCTTAGGTCCAAAATGGGCCTCAAGTCCCTGGTCTTTTGGCAACAAAAAGAATCTTGAGTAAGTCCCTAATCCGATCTGGTCTGCGGGGACCGGTTGGATGACTCCTTTTTGCAGCAGCTTTGAAACTTCTAAGGCTGCGGTATCCCGTTGACTGGGTGGCGGGTCCGGGATTCTTTTGGACTGAGGGGGGGGGGGCAACAGAATGGGATGGAGTAACCTCCGGCGATAATTCGAAGCACCCATCGGTCCTGAG
Source organism: Protopterus annectens (assembly GCF_019279795.1). NCBI lineage: Eukaryota > Metazoa > Chordata > Ceratodontiformes > Protopteridae > Protopterus > Protopterus annectens. The sequence continues at coordinate 42,017,520 of NC_056747.1, forward strand.
TGATCCCTTCCCAGGCCTTCAGGTGCTTCGACAAACGACCCCCGACTGGCTCCGGAGCAGCACAGTCAGGCAATCCCTCAGGGACTATGAAAGGCTGAAGAGCCACGAAAGGACTCGCGGTCTCCAGTGTTGCGAGGGCCTCTGCCGCCTCTGGGACGGCGTCTTCCTGATGAATTTCCCCCTCCTCTGCCTCTGGAGGGAACCTTCCTGCTGAGAGGGGTAAGACTTCTGAGATCTACGGAACCACATCTTCCCTCCTCTTTTAGCCTTGGGATAAGGCCGAAAGGGAGTGGAAAATCGTGCCCCTACGGCAGTCAGAGTCTTACCCTCCTGTTCACAGCGGGTAAGTGTGTCTTTCACCTTGGGCCCAAACAGGGAGGACCCGTCAAAGGGGGAGTCGGCGAATGAAGACTTGAAGGCCTCCGCGAAATGACACAGGCGGAGCCAGGCTTGTCTCCGTAGAGCAATGCCTGTACCCGCCGCCCTACTCGCCCCTTCGGCCGCATACGAAATGAGCCTCATGGACGAGTTCGAAATGGACGACATCGTAGCCAGCTGAGAACCAACCGTCTGGGCTTGCTCCTCAGGCAGGTTACCTAAGAGGGTATCGGATAGCTCCTTAATCAGATCCCTCTGGAATCTCGTAAAGTGCGTCAGGTAGTTCAGAGACCTCAGAGTAAAGGCCGCTGAAATAAGGGTGCGCTTACCGTACCGATCCATGCTCCTAGACTCCTTATTAGGAGGATGGACGGACGTAGAAGCCTCTGCTACATCTTGCTGGGTAGCAGATGCCACCACCATAGCATCCACAGCCACACCTTTCGTAAGGAACTCTCTATCTGGGGGCGCCAAAAGAAATTTGTTTGGACGAGCGGGCACCGGTTCCACAGAGTCTGGGTGTTCCCACGCCCTTCGACAGATCAAATCCAAGAGCTCGAAGGGCGGAGACACCCATGAGGCGGAGGGCTGAGCCCCGAAGGCCTTCAGGAACACCGACTCATCAGCAGAGGGAGGTTTGGACTGCCAGCCGCCTCGTTGTTTTAGGGCTTCCAAGATGTCTGCAAAGGAGACATCATCCGAGGACGACTTGGGGGACCCTTCTGCATCATCAAGATCGGTGTCAGATGTCAAAGACTCGTCAGGGGAGTCAACGTGCTTCCTCTTGCACGTTTTCTTCCTGGGAGGTTCTTCCGAAGAGGCTTCAGAAGGACCTCCAGGAGGGGGAGAAACCCCAGCGGGGGTAACCTGAGGCCCAGGAGCTCTGCTGTCTGCGGACAGGGGGACTGCCAACGACCCAGTCTCCAAATGTAGGGAAGGAGCTGGGGAAACTGTGGAGGTAGCCAATGAAGATTTGGCTAGAGCACTCCTCATAGCCCTGAAGGCGGGACCACCAGAATCCTGGGAAGGTCCCCCCTCCGTTGCCACGACAGTGGACGGTACTCCCGCCGCCGACGCACCAAGAGGGGGACTTGGGACCGAAAGCATCAATCCCGAAGCCTCCCCCCCAGGGCCGAAGGAAGAAGTCCGTGCACTGAACTCCGACCCGAGAGCCGGAGTCGGAGCAAGGGTCGGGCCTGACCCTAACACCTCCATTGGTTCCACCAACGCCTGCTCCAACGGTGCCGAAGCTGTTGGAGGAGGAAGTACAGTAGGGGGGTGGACCATCGGCTCCGAAGCCAACTGGGCTGGAGCCGAAACCATCTTTTGGAACACCGGAGACTGGAAGAGTCGAAGGAGCACCCTGTCGATGTCCGAATCAGACATCCTGGATGATCGAGGATACCGATCGGGCCCGAACCGATTTCTCCATCTGCTCCGAAGGGCTCGGGGACCGGCTCCGAAAGGACTCAACAATTATCGGCTCCGAGGAAACCTTCAAGGAAATTTCCCTTGGCGCCGATAAGGACTTCGGCTCCGAGGGGGAAGTGTCTGAGCCGATGACCCTTATCGGCTCGAATATCAGTGGAGCCGATGAGGGTGACCCGCCTCTCGATGCCCCAGACCTCGGCTCCGAAACTAGAGGGGTCGAGGCTGGAGGCATCGAGGCAGACCGTTCGACCTCGGCTCCAAGTCCGTGGAGCCGATGGAGAAGTCTGCTTAGCTTTTTAGCCGTCGGTTCCGACTGACTGGTCGGAGCCGGCTCTCTTCTTAGAAGGAGACGGAGAGGAAGATAAAGCCTCCTCGAAAGAAGGCTTGATTAATCCTTTGAGGATTAATTTGTTTTTCCTCTCCTGGAGGACTCTGGAGGAAAACGCATGGCATACACTGCACGATTCCTGGAGATGTTTGGCGCCAAGACAATAGACGCACGAGGAGTGGTCGTCCGTTATGGACATTTTGAACCCACACCTCGTGCACTTTTTAAACCCGGAGTGTTTATGTTCTTTAGACATAGTTCTACAAGAAAAACAGACCACAACAGTAAACTTTAAGACACAGGTACAAATAAGTATGCCAGTAACTCAGAATATTTTAAACTGAAAAACTTTTTTTTTTTTTTACACACAGAAAAAGAAAGGGAAAAAACAAGGAGGGTCAAGACCCTGTAACTCAAATGGGTACTTGACCCACACACAACCACTGAGAAGTAGTAACCACAGGGGAAGGCCCCTCTAACTCAAACGGAACCTTCTCTGACAGGAAAAATTACTAAAAATTCAATCAAACTGCCAGAAACAAACGAGATCTGGGGGATTAGTGGTGGTGCATCCTGGGATAAAGATAGCTCAGCCAATTAGAGGCCTCGCTCTATAGCATAAGCGTGCCGAGTCGGAGCCGAGGGATCGGCTCCGAACCCATCAGTCAGAATGTAGGCGAGATAGGATCACATAACATGTACAGTTTTGTACCTACCATAAATGTAGATGTTCGAGTGTATACACTGCTGCAGTCATTACACTTGGGTTATCCTGCCGTCAGGCGGTTCCCCAGTCGGCCTGAGTTCCAAAGTCTTGGTCCGGCATCGGTTGCTGTCGCCTCCTCACTGACGTCAGTGTGACAGGGGTATATAAGATGCAGCAGACGCCATTTTCTTCAGTTTTTCTTGCCCCAGATGTCAGGTGCCCCCAAAAAGGTAGGCAATTCAAATTGCTAATAAAACATATATAAGAAAAGCAATCAACAACTTTCAGTTACCAGCAAATACTCCCCAAAGGAAGTAAAGGGTAGAAGACATAGGTACGTACCAGCCAGTAAGAATGGAAGGAGGGAGGGTAACCTGGACTGCAGCAGTGTATACAGTCTAACATCTACATTTATGGTAGGTACAAAACTGCACTATGTTCATCATGTTACACTGCTGCAGTCATTACACTTGGGTAGAATCCCAAAGCTGAGGTAGGGTGGCTGGCTCTATAAGGCATTAGGGGTGGCTATAAGGCCCTGCAGCACTGCAGTGGCGAAGCCAGCTGTGGATTTAGAGTATAGAGGCAGATGGTAATGCTTGGTTAAGGTATGTACAGAACTCTAAGTTGCTGCTTCCAAAATGTCCTTGGTAGGTACTCCTGGGACTCCTCTGAGGTAGGCAGTTGAAGTGGCTGTTGCCCTGGTGGAGTGAGATCTAATGCTGTTAGGTACAGGTTTCCCATGGTGTGTATAGCAGAAACGTATACAGTGTCCTATCCATTTTGAAATAGTCTGTTTTGAAATGGCTTTTCCCTGTGCTCCTGCAACATATGCTACCAATAATTGCTCAGATTTTCTGAAAGCTTTGGTTTTGTCCAAGTAGAAGCGTAACTGCCTGTGTATGTCCAAAGAATGCAGTAGTCTCTCCCCTTTATTCTGTGGATTTGGATAAAAAGTTGGCAAGTGAATAGTTTGGTTTAGAGCCACACTTGATACCACCTTTGGCATAAACGTAGGGTTAGTTCTTAAGGACACCCTGTCTTGGTGGAAAATGATGAAAGGTTCCACTGCCATTAGTGCCTGTAATTCTGAAACTCTTCGTGCCGATGTTATTGCCAGGAGCAGAGCAGTTTTTCAAGAGATATATTTTAAATCTGCTGTGTTAGCTGGCTCAAAAGGAGGTAACGTTAATTTTTCCAACACGAAGTTGAGGTCTCAAGTTGGAGGAGGTGCTCTACAGGGCGGTCTTATGTTTAGAGCCCCCCTGAGGTACTGTTTGAGCAAGGGATTAGAGAAAATTGGTGGATCCGTGTTGTAATGAGCAGAGATGGCAGAGGCGTGGATCTTGATGGATGGAAAAGGAGAGGCCTTTGCCCAGCATATCAGTTAAATATTGTAGTATCTGAGGAATATTTGGGACAAGAGGGTCAAGGCTGTGAGCCTGGTTCCAGGCACAGAATCTCTTCCATTTATCCGAATAGGCTTTCCTGGTACTAGGCCTTCTGGCCTCCAGAATGATATCCATAACAGCTTTGGAGAGAGGCATTGCTTGCTTGACTAAGGAATCTTCCATGCAGCCAGGCTTAAAGTCTTTAGCTGGCTGTGAAGTATCTGACTGTTGTGCTGAGCCAGCAGATGTGGGATTTGAGGCACAATCCAGGGTGATCCTTGTGCTAAGTTCTTTAAGATTGGGTACCAGTGTTGGTGTGGCCAGTCTGGTGCAATCCGGATCACCTTTGGCTCTTCTTGTCTGGCTTTTATGAGTACCTTTGGAAGGAGAGGTAGTGGTGGGAAAGCATATACTTGTAGGTTTTTCCAGCTGAGTGAGAGGGCATTCACTTTCCATGCTTGTGGATGGTAAGTCCTTGTGCAGAATTTCTGTAGCTGGCAGTTCATTGGGGATGCAAACAGATCTATGTCCGGGCTCCACCATTTTTGTGTTATTATTCTGAATATTTGTGGATTCAATTCCCATTCGTGGGGATCCATGATGTTTCTGTTTAAGTCGTCTGCCAGTGTGTTTTTCTCTCCTGGCAGGAATTGTGCTTGCAGATGAACTTAGTGTAGAGCTGTGTTCCACAAGGTCATGGCTTGTCTGCAGAGGGAATAAGAGTGAGTGCCCCCTTGCTTGTTTATGTACCACATAACTGTGGTGTTGTCTGTCTTTAGTAGTAGTTGTCCTGGATGCAGCAGGTCCTTGAAAGCTGCAAGGGCATTTTGTACAGCTAGCATCTCTTTTTCAATGATGTGAAGATGCCTTTGTTCTGCAGGCCACTTGCCCTGAATACATTTTCCTGCCATGTGTGCTCCCCAGGTGTAATCCGATGCATCTGTTGTCAGTGTTTGCCTGGCTGTGGATTGAATAAAAGGCTGTCCCTCGTTGAGGTGACAAGCTTGAGCCCACCATCGAAACTCCTGTTGAAGGCAAGGAATTAGTGGTATAACTGTTTCCAATCTTTGACAGTGTTGAGACCAGACACTCTTTAGGTACCATTGTAGTTTCCTCATATGCAGTCTGGCATATGGAATTAGTAGTATGCAAGATGCCATGTAAACAAAGGCCTGCAGAATTTTTCTTGCAGGGAGTTGGGTTCTTGTTGCCATCAACTGAAAATATTGTGTCAGTTGTCCTTGCTTGTCTGGTGTGAGATAAGCCATCTGGCCCGTTGTGTTCAAGTTGGCACCCAGGAATATTATCTCTTGTGAGGGCACTAGTTTTGATTTCTTTTCGTTTACTGTGTACCCTAGGCAACTTAATAACTTTTTTACAAACGCCAGATGCTTTAGAAGAATGTCCTTGCTCTCTGCTTGAATCAGGCAGTCGTCCAGGTACGGATAAATTTGAATTCCTGTCTGCAAAATGCAGTTACAGGTGCCAGGCACTTTGTGAAGACCCTGGGCGCAGTAGATAAGCTAAAGGGCAGTGCTGAGAATTGATAATGCATTGAACCAGCTAGGAATCTGAGGTATCTTCTGCAGTTTTGTCTGATAGGGACATGCAGGTATGCCTCTTTGAAGTCCAAGGTTACGATCCAAGCTTTCTTGCCCAGCATGGGAAGAAGCTGCTGTAGTGGCAACATTCTGAATTTCGGAACATCCAGGTAAATATTTAGAGAAGAAAGATCCAGAATGGGCCTCCATGTTTTGTCCTTTCTGGGAACCGGAAAGAGTCTTGAGTAAAATCCTTGACCTTGCTCCTGTGGTGGTACCTTTTGAATAGCTCTCATGTCCATGAGTGCTGTAATTTGTTTATGAGCCTCTGCCCATTGATTTGGTGGCAGATTTGGCATTCATTTTAACCTTGGCAGAGTGTGAAAGTGGAACCTGTAACCTTGAGATACAATGTTGAGAACCCATTTGTCTTTGGTGATGATATGACAATTGTGATAGAAAAGTGTCAGTTTTCCTCCCAAGGGGGCTGCCAAGAGAGAGAGCTGTTTGGCAGCTGTAGTGGGAAGTCATTGGGGCTGTTTTTTATATGGTTGGGGCCTGTCTTCCCCTTCTTTCTGGCCTGATGCACCCCAATGTCGAGGCCTTAAGGACCTTGTGGCTGACCTCTACCTCTTGGACGTCTGTATCTGCCCCTTTGAGGTCTGTCTAACTGGAAAGGACCAATTCTTTGTTGGCCAATTTCTGCTAAATCGAGGAGGCTGAACCTGTAAGAAATCCTTCACCGTTTGCATAGATTTTGCTTTATCCTCCATTTTCTTTAATACTTCTTCTGTCTTAACTCCAAATAACACATCCTGCTGCAAAGGTGCATCCAATAGTTTTGCTTTAACATGATCTGGTAACGTATGTTCTTTTAACCAAGCATGTCTTCTAATGACAGAGCCTGTAACTGCTGCTCTGCAGGAGGCCTCTAAAGAATCAAAACCACATTGCAAAGTATGTTTTCCCACCTGCTCAGCTGCATGCAATAAATCCTGCATTTCCTTAAATTTAGGAGAATCTGAATCTGGAAGCATTTTTTGTTTCAACTGAGACATCAAAAAGTGATGATATTTTAGCATGTGAAAATGGCAATTCAAGGCCCTCATTGCTAAAGTTGCAGACGTACATACTCCCCCCCCCCCCCATCTATCTAATGCTCTGGAATCTCTGTCACAGGGGACTGGATTCTTTGCTGATGAGGCCTTAACCCCTTTGGGTCCCTGAGAAATAGTTTCAGGGTCAGCAACAGGGCTTTTATAAAGAAATTTGTGCGAGTCAGGGACTCTGTAGTATCTGTCAGGCTTAATTGGGGCTGGAGGTAAAGAATCAGGATTTAAGCTGGATTCAGTATACACATCATCCACAATATCTAACACTGCCGGAATAGCAAGGGGTCTGTGTTGAGGTAATAAAAGGAAGTCTCCAAGCCTTTTCTTGGATTCTGAGTAATCCTGGCCTTCCCAATGGAAATGCTCCCTCATGGTATGTAAGGTTTCCCCAAAGGAGTAGTCCTCAGGCGGAGAGGCTGATGGAATTTATTCCTCAGCATCAGAATCCTCATAAGGGGGTAAAGAGTATCCTAGGTCTGAGGATGAATCTGAAGAGATGGATACCTGGTCGGATGAGTCATAGTCTGCATCCTGTCTAGGCCTTTTATCAGGAGGGGGATGGGACCCCCTGATCAGAGTGATTAGGTCTTCGGCCATTTTGAGCATTTGTTTTTTAGGCATGGAGGCCTGTCCTGGAGAATGCTGTATTTGTTTCTTTGTTTTTAAAAGAGGTTTAGATTAGCAGAAGATTTAATGCTTAACTGAGTAGGTCTGAAAACACCCTCTGAAGCTACGGGTTTGTTCAGCTACTCCGGATCCCTCTAAAGGGTTATCGGTAGGCTGAAGATCTTGTGCGTCCGAAGGCCCAGCCATCTCCACGTGCGAGTCAGAGGCGGCCTGTGGTTCTACAGAAGCGGTCGTCAGGGGCTGCAAAGGCGCCTCGCTGAAAATCGGAGAACCGGCGACTGGCCTAGAAGAGGCTACGTCGTCAGTTTTGGGCCTCGGATGTCTATCCTTGTCTTTGCGCTTTTTATGTATTCCGGTCGTCGGAAGTTCCGACGACATGGTGTAATTGAATTTTCTGCCAAAATAATGTCAGGCAAAATCAAACAGACGATTAATAGCGCGCTTGTTAAACCTAGCACAAAACCGACAACTAGTGACGTCGTGGTCTGGGCCTAGGCATGGAATACAATAAGAATGGAAATCCTTATGAGGTATTTGCTTCCCACAAGAAATACAGTTAACTTTTACTGACATCGGTCTGAGGCAAGAAAAAGTTTCCCAACGGGGTACTTAGCTTTGTAGAAGACTTCGGTTCTGGATTCGGAATGAAAATCTCAGGAGTTGGCCAACCGGCACTTGCGAACTGCTTTTGCTTCGGGCACCGCGTGGCAAGAAAGACTGAAGAAAACGGCGTCGGCTGCATCTTATATACCCCTGTCGCACTGACGTCAGGGAGGAGGCGACAGCAACCGACGTCGGACCAAGACTTTGAAACTCAGGCCGACTGGGGAACCACCTGACGGCAGGATAACCCAAGTGCAATGACTGCAGCAGTGTAACACGAACATCATGCATTCATCACTCAACTCCACAAAGGAGGCAGAAACTGACACCACCAATTTCAGGCCCATTGCTATTCTCTCCCCACTCTCAAAAATCCTAGAAAAATGTATTCATGCTCAACTGATGTAATATCTAACACACAACCTCCTTATACCCACCCAACATACTTTCCATCCTGGCCACAGTACCATCACTGCACTTCTGTCCTTCCTCGAATGCATCAACCATACTCGTGACTCTGACACACTAGTATCTACCTTCTTCCTTGACCTATCCAAAGCTTTTGGCAGTCTCCCACCCCATACTCTTATCTCAACTCTTCTCTCTCAACTGATCTCCCTCTACCTTATCCTGGTTCTCTAGCTACCTCTCCGAAAGACAGCAAGGTGTAAAAGAGAAATCTTCAACCTCCACTACAAAGACCCTAGCCTCTCCTCCTACCTTCTCCCCTCTCTCATATACGGTGCTCCCCCTGATCACCAACCTCCAACTCAGATTACAATCTAAACTGGAATCCTGCTACAATAAAATAAGCAAATTCGCCACAAACTCCAAAAATTCTTCCCATCACTACCTCTCCCTCCAATCCCAACAATGGCTAGAGCTACCTAACTACCTAAACTTTCTAAAACTCACCACAGCCCACAGACTTATCTTCAGGTTATCCAGCTGTCCTGCTCTCTCCACCACCTTAACCCCCTATATTCCAAACTGCTCACTACGATCTGAAAACAAAGCCTCTTACAAATCCACAAACCTTCCCGGCCCCGCGGGCACTTTTTGCTATCATACTCCCTAGCCAAACTATGGAACTCACCCCCCCTCGAAATACTCCAAACCCCACCAACTTCAAATCCCTCCTTCATTCCTACCTATCCTCTAAATAGATTTGCCCCTGCTTTTTCCCCACTTGAACCCATCAGCCTCTCCTTAATGACACCCACACACTCACCTCCTCGGTTCTGCCTATTACCCCCATCCTACCATTCTCCTAACATACAAAACTCTACAATTACTGCTGCACTGCTTTTCTACCCTCACTTCATTATCTGAAATTTAAATCTACGTAAATGTTGATATTCTTATGTCTGGAAATGATTCAATAAGGGAATGCCCTGTCTGCTAGAATTACTTGCTTACTTGGTTAACTGCTTACTGTCACTACAACCAATCTGTAACCAAAAGCATCTCTTCACATGTACGTAATTATACCCACAGCATGGACTGTATCCTATACAGGATGGGCATCACTAATATTTGTTCTGCATCCTTCTCCTTTTGTTAATGCAGAAATCCTACCTCTGTAAATGTCTTATTAAGGTTTACTCTGTTTACAGAATGTATATCTGCCATCTCTATAGATACTCCATACACAAATGTTTACCTCTTCACATTTGTTAACTGTACTCTCAGCATGTGTTATATATCTGCTTGATATGTATGTTTATTATTGTTAATGGATTTGTTATTGTTAATGGAGCTTTTCTCCCCACTTAAAATGGGCTCTTCTTGGCCCAGTGGACTTCTCCAGTCATCAAACTGAAATAAATAAAATAAATATAGTCTGTTCAGATATTGCAGTGGTAGGCTTACCTGTTAACACTAGTAGTAGTCCGTTCAGATATTGCAGTGGTAGGCTTACCTGTTAACACTAGTAGTAGTCCATTCAGATGTTGCAGTGGTAGCTCACTTGTTAATACTAGCAGTAGTCCGTTCAGGTATTGCAATGTTAGGCTCACCTGTTGATACTAGCAGTAGTCCGTTCAGGTACAGCAGTGGTAGGCTCACCTGTTAATACTAATTAATGCTAATAGTACTCCATTCATATATTGCAGTGGTAGCTCACCTGTTAATAGTAGCAGTAGTCCGTTCAGGTATTGCAGTGTTCGCTCACCTGTTAATACTAGCAGTAGTCCGTTCAGGTACAGCAGTGGTAGGCTCACCTGTTGATACTAATTAATGCTAATAGTACTCCATTCAGATATTGCTGTGGTAGCTTACCTGTTAATAACAGCAGTCCGCTCAGATATTGCAGTGGTAGCTCACCTGTTAACACTAGCAGTAGTCCATTCAGATATTGCAGTGGTAGGCATCACTGAACTGCAAAGTCAGAGGATAGTACCAAAGAACATACCAGTGAGGTGTCTCCTTTAATACTGATTTTAGAAGGAAAACATGGGTACGACTGCAGAGTCTACTCAAAATGGGAACTTTTTTAATCCGCTCTCATTTTCAGTCAACACAGTCTCCTTGAAATTAGTAAGATCATGCTACACAGAGGGTTGTGTAATAGGTTTATAGATGTTTACTATGCTAACGACCACATGGATCTTTTTAAGCTTAGCCATGCATCCCAAACCTCTGACAAGTTCGGATACCCTTGATAAGTGTAAATAGGGCTTTGAGAGGTGAAACATTTACAAGCAGGGGCTTGGGAGATGAGCCATTTAAAGGTTGCCTGTGTCCATTAGAGACACAGGTGTCAAACCAGGGATGAATTTCCTGTTCCCCATCCAACTGTTCAAGTTGCACTTGAATTGGGTTAGGGAGGAACTCTGCTTCACATGGATGGGGAGCCTGTTCCATAGATGGGGTAATCACTGGGAAAAATGCCGGTCTCTCCAGCAGGTCCTACTTATATCACAGGTAAGGTTTAAATCTTTAGAACAGGTAATTCTGGTGCTGTTTGTTTTGTGGATAGGAAGGGAGGTCCATCAGAGTGGGGTATGACAATGCCCTGTATGCCAGGCATAGATTTCCTCTCAAAAGCCTGTAGAAGAGGTAATGCTTGACCTCCATCATAGCTATTTTCCGAGTGCTTGCTGTGTTCCCTAATTATGGTGAATTTAAAAAAGTGGGTGCCTGGTATGAGCTGGATGAGTAGTCCTCTGCCACAGGTATTATCATGACAAAGCTACAGTGCAGGTGTCACTTTAATGATGTGAGGCACAGGAAGAATAAAGCTCCATGTATGACAAGCACAAGGTAGGCAGGCATATCCTTAAGTAGTTTTTTCTTCCCTTGTATTTATATTTTTCTGTTTTCTCATTTATTCTGTCTTAGATTTGGGATTATTGTTGTTATTGCTATAATAAACCTCATCTAATGAGTTAGATCTTATACTGTGACATGCCTCCTACATTTTCCATGAGCTTCTGCAAAACCATGTTGTGGGGTGAAGTCATTTTGCACTATATCATAGTGACTGCATACTACCTGGTATGTCCCCATGCATACCTCTGCCATATTCAGTTTACATTTTTTTTGACTCCCCTCTTACCACTGCCTTTGGTTCATGGCCTACACTACCCAAAGTGAAAGGCACCCTGATGTGTCTCTTTCCTAGACAGGTCCTATTTTTTCATAAAAAAAAAAAGTCTGCAGTGACTGCATCACTCTGATCCCCCGCCACAACCAGGAAATGGAAGGAGAAGAGAGGATCATTATACCACTTAGAATCTGGGATTTTTCTTAGCTAAACCATTGTCCCTGCATTCTGATATATCCTTAGGAGACTGTGGGCAGTGAAGTGTATCCTTGACAATATGTCTGCTTTGGCACCAAAAGCAGCCATGCCAACATGGTCATCCTGCCATCTCCAGCCCAGAGATGGCTCCAGTCCTGGTCTCCACTACTAATGATGAGCCATATGCTGTGTCAGCATGTTCTTGTTCCCTTCAACCCCATCCTAGTATATACAAATCCAACCACCATGCCAGTGCTACTAAGTGCCTGAGCAGTTAATCAAACATAGGTTGTTTAAGCCATAGTGAGGGTTTTATCCTGGTTTGTCATGGGTGCAGGCACCCACTTTATGTATCTTTATGTATGTAGAGGGACACACACACACACACACACACACACACACACACACACACACACACACACACACACACACACACACACACACACACACACACTCTCTTATAGGTTCATAGATTGGTACTAGGCTATCAGCCCTAGAGCCTATACAAGCCTAACATTAACAATTCCGTGGCTATTTCTTCCCACAGTATTTACTTCCCTAGACCCCTGTCTAGCAGGGCCAGTGACATGATCCCCGGGGCGAATTTCTGATCTCCCATCCAATCATCAAGGTTCCTTTTGAAGAGGGCCAAAGAGGCGCTCTGCTTGACATGTATGGGCAGTCTATTCCAGAGTCTGGGGAGTCTCTGGGTCAGGAACCTATCCCTCCTGCATGTTTTGTTCATTGTGATGACAAGGTTTAGATCCCTGGAGCGTCTCTCTCTGAGGGATTGGGATTTCTTTAAGTGTAGCATGTCCAACAGCTCTGGGTCTGACATGGCCTTGTATGTTAAGCAGAGATCAGCTTCAAGTAGACGATATGCAACAGAGTATAGGTGGAGTTTTTTTGGACAGTCAGCATAGGGCATTTGCTTTAAGCCTGTGATTTTTTAGTGAGGCATTTCTGCGGCCTTTCCAATTGTTGCAGATGTCTTGAGAGGTACATACCAAACGGGGTGTTGTACTCTATAATGGGTCTAATGATGGATGAGTACGGTGGGACAATGACCTCCTTTTTTCTGGATGAAAAGCCCTTAATGATAAGGTGTGCCACATAGAAGGATTTCCTGACTGTTGTGGCGATCTGGTTATTGAAGGTGACACCACTGTCCACCTGTGTCCCTAAGTCTCATCACACTTTCGGTGTTTACTGTACTGCCACCTATGTGGTAACTATGCATTTCTTGGCAATGGGCTTGAGCCCATGGCTCTGGCACCAAGCATCTGTTTCTGTAAGGCCCTTTTGTAGAATATCCACATCATTTGGAGATTCAATAATGGCTCCCAGTTTGCAGTCATCTGTGAACTTTGTTAGCCGGAGTCCCTTAGTGTTGGCCTGTACTTCAGAGAAGTAGATGCCAAACAAGAGCGGTCCCAGGACTGTTACAGAAAGTATACAGATGTGGTGGAATGGGGAAGTGAAGACGTGGCTTGACCTCCCCCTGCAACAGCACTTTTTTTCGTATGGCTGTTAAGTTAGTGATGTAGAACACAAATTTACCAGAATCATTTATTTTGCTTTTAGTGTAGAACCTGTTAGAAGAGCTTGAGTTTCATTTTGTTGGGCTTCATATCCCTGAATGAGTGAGGGAGGGCAGGCAATCTTCAAGGCATAAAGGCATACCCTCATATTTTTGGTCTGTTTCCCGTAAAATTTATTTTTTCCTTTCTTTCTGGCAAATCGTTGGGGATTGCAGTCACTAAGTTATAAAAGATACTGGAGTTTCAGACTTTATATCCTTCATAAAGCATGTGCCAATGCAAAACATGTTGTTCTAGCAACGTTCTAAGTTTATAAGAACAATATGTTAAACTTGTCCTGATTTTGGGCCTTTGTCCCCCCATCTACTCACCCCCCCATTATTTTAGGCTTTGTCCAGGATTCTTGTTTTAGGTATGCTTCAAGGTAATAGATGGTTCTCAGTTACCAAAACCCAAGGAACTGCCATCTTCTGTCTGTCGAGACAATATGCTTTATTTTCTTCATTTAGTTCCTGGTGTTTATGTTTAAAATATGTATTTTTCAGTGTTTGCCTCCATTGATTTTATTTTTCTGGAAGAAAAATCTTTCTAAATACTGCACAAATTTCACACCAACATTATGAATAGGGCCAAGAAAAAAACAAACACTGACTGTGGCAGGCAAATGTTATCTGTATCAGTTTACAAATCTGCTGCCATATTATTATTTATAGTTCTTCTAAGTAGACTGAAAAATACTTTACAATAGAAAGACAGCATAAGCCACTATGCAGAGCACTTTTCCTCAACACAACCGGGAAAGTACAGTTGTGTACACTTACCATAAATGTAGATGTTCGAGAGTATTCACTGTTGCAGTCATCACACTTGGGTTATCTGCCTGCAAGAAGCCCTCAGTCGGCCCGAATACCAGAGTCTTGGGATTTCTGAGTCAGATGCTGTCGCCTCTTCCATGATGTCAGGTTTTCAGGGGTATAAAACATGCAGCCGATACAATTACATCAGTTTTTCTTGCCCCAAATGTCAGGAGCCCCCCCCCCAAGTGGGAAGCTATTATATGGTGTGGAACACCACCAGTAAAAAGTAAATACCACTGCCATTAAAAATGGCCATAAAGAGGACAGGTAGAAAGGAGAGAGAAAACCAGGGGGCTTAGAGGGAGGGAAACCAGGACTGCAACAGTGAATACACTCGAACATCTATGTGGTAATGCTTAGTGAAGGTGTATACAGAACTCCAGGTTGCAGCTTCCAGAAGGTCCCTGGTAGGGACTCCCCTGAGAAATGCTGTAGAGGTGGAAGTAGCCCTAGTGGAAGTAGCCCTAGTGGAATGTGTTCTGACCCCCTGTTGGGTAGGTTTTCCATGGTGCTTGTAGCAGAAATGGATGGAGTGTGCTATCCAATGGAAATGGTTTGCTTTGAAATGGCCTTGCCCTCTGCCCCTGTAGCAAAGCTGACTAGCAGCTGGTTAGATTTTCTGAAAGGTTTAGTCCTGTCAAGGTAGAACCAGAGTTGTCTATGCACATCCAAGGAGTGCAGGATCCTTTCCCCTTTATTCTGAGGATTAGGGAAGAAGGTTGGCAAATGGATGGATTGGTTTAGAGCCACACTGGATACCACCTTAGGCATAAAGCACGGGTTAGTCCTGAGGGAAAACCTGTCGGCATGGAAAATAATTAAGGGTTCCACAGTCATTAGTGCCTGTAACTCAGACACTCTTCTTGCTGAAGTTACGGCTAGAAGCAAGACTGTTTTTCCAAGAGAGGAATTTTAACTCTGCTGAAGCAGCAGATTCAAATAGGGGAAGCGTGAGCTATTCCAGTACAAAGTTAAGGTCCCAGGCAGGGGTGGGAGCTCTCCTAGGGGGACTTAAGTTGTTAGCCCCTCTCAGGAACTATTTGATGAGAGGGTGAGAAAATAGAGGTGGCTCAGTATTATAATGAGCTGAGATGGCAGAGGCATGAGTCTTAATGGAGGAGAAGGATAGGCCTCTGTGGAGTAGCTCTGTTAAGTAATCAAGGATTTGAGGCAAGGAAGACACTGCTGTGTCCTTTCCTTGAGACTGACCAAGAACAATATCTTTTCCACTTTTCAGCATAGGATTTTCTGGTACTAGGCCTTCTGGCTTAAAGAATGACGTCTAGCACCTGTTTGCTGAGGGTTGCTGGTGGTGTACTCAGGGGATAATCCAGGCTGCAAGGTTTAGGGTTTGCAACTGTGGATACAAAATCTGTCCCTCCTACTGAGACAGCAGGGAAGGTGGCTGATGGAGGTACCAGGGTGGCACTGTTGTCAGACTGTGTAAGAGTGGGTATCAGTGCTGGCGTGGCCAGTCTGGTGCAATAAGAATTGCCCTTACCCTGTAATGCTTGATCTTGAGTAGTACTTTTGACAGGGACAGAGGGGGAAAGGCATAATTTGAGAGGTTTTCCCATTTGATGGATAGGGCATCCACCTTCTAGGCCCTGTTGTGAGGGTTCCTGGTGCAGAATTTGTTCAATTGGTGGTTTTTGGGGGTGGCAAAGAGGTCCACCTACCTCTGGATCAGAAGGTAGGAAGAGTTGGGCTCCAATTTCCACTTGTGTGGTTCCAGAAGATTTCTGCTTAAAACGTCTGCTAGTGAATTTTGTTTGCCCAGCAGGAATTGAGCTTGTAGATGCACTTGGTTGCTCAAGGCTGTGTTCCACAGGGCCATGGATAACATGCAGAGTGGGTAACAGTGGGTTCCCCTGCTTGTTTATGTACCACATAACTATTGTGTTGTCTGTTTTTATCAGCAGCTGTCCTGGAAGGAATAGGTATTTGAAGGCTGTCTGAGCATTCTGTACAGCTAGCATCTCATTTTGATTGATATGCAGGAGAATCTGTCTTGGGATCCACTTGGCCTGAATGCATTTGCCTGCCATGTGAGCCCCCCATGCATAGTCTGAGTCTGTTGTCAGGGTTTGGGTGGCGAGGGGTTGAGTAAAGGCAGTCCCTTGTTGTGGTTGCATGCTTCTGCCCACCAAAAGAACTCTGCCCTTAGACAAGGTATGATAGGAATGACTATTTCCAGGTCCTGAAAATGTTGACACCAAAGAATTTTCAAGTACCACTGAAGTTTCCTCATATGCAGTCTTGCATATGGAATTAGCAGAATGCATTATGCCATGAACTCTAGAGCTTGCAGTATTTTCCTTGCAGATAGCTGAGTTTTCCGGGCCATTTGTTTGAAGCAGTTGGTCAAATAGACCTGTTTTTCTGGAGTGAGAAATGCCATCTGAAAGTTGTGTTCAAGCTTGCTTCCAGGAATATAATTTTTTGACTAGGCACTAGTTGTGACTTCTTTTCGTTGATGGTGTACCCCACAAATGCCAGGTGCTGAAGTAGCAATTCCTGGCTGTCCGCCTGAATCAGGCAGTCGTCCAAGTAAGGGTAAATTTGAATATTTCTTTGTCTGCAATAAGCAATGTCTGGAGCCAGGCATTTTGTGAAAACTCTGGGAGCAGTGGATAAGCCAAAGGGAAGTGCAGAGAACTGATAATGCATAGATCCTGCCCTGAAACGTAGATAATTCCTGCAAGACTCTCTGATTGGGATATGCAGATAGGCCTCTGAGGTCTAGAGTGGCTAATTAGGCATCTTTGGACAGCATAGGGAGAAGCTTGCTGCAGTGTGAGCATTTTGAATTTTGGTACCACCAGGAAAGTGTTTAGAATAGATGGATCTAAGATTGTGCACCAGGTGCCCTCCTTTCTGGGTACTAGGAAAGGCCTGGAATAGAACCCTTGGCCTATCTGATCTGCAGGGACAGGCTGAATAGCCCTCATGGAGAGCAGGGAATAAACTTGGTTTTTTGCCTCTGCCCACTGGTTTGGTGGAAGATCTGGGAATCCCTTTGGGGTTGGCAAGGTGTGAAAATAAAATTTGTACCCCTGGGACACTATGTTGAGGACCCATCGATCGTTGGTGATGGAGGCCATCTTTTCGGCATGGGAGGCAAGTTTTCCTTCTAGGTGCACAGACAGATGGGCAGAGGAGAGAGGAGTTGAGGAGTCATTGGGAATTCTTTCCATAAGGGGGTGGCTTAGCACTCCCTGGTTTATAAGTAGAGGTACTCCATTGTTTAGATCTCTGCATACCCTAAGACTGCTGTCTGGGGGGTCTGTTACCCTAAGGTCTTGTCTAAAGTGGTCTTGAAGGGGCAGGAAAGGGCCAATATTTTGAGGGACAATGCCTACTGAATCTTGGAGGCTGAACTTGCAAAAAGTCTAACTGTCTGCAAAGATTTAGCTTTTTTTTTTTTTCATCTTTTTTAAAACCTCTTGTGCTTTGGTGCCAGACTGTCTTTGTTCAGAGGTGTGTCCAATAATTTTGATTTGACATGATCTGGCAAGGTCTGTTCCTTAAGCCAAGCATGCCTTCGAAGTACAGAACCTGTGACTGCTGACCTGCAGGATGCTTCTAGGACGTCAAACCCACATTGCAGGGTATGCTTACTGATTTGGCTTGCAGAATGCATAAGTTCCTGTAAATTTTTACTTTCTGCAGTCAGGGAAGGTGGGCAATTTTTGTTTAATGAGTTCCATGGTATGTTGCTGGTATTTCAGCATGTGGAACAGACAATTTAATGCTCTAATGGCAAGAGTTGCAGAAGTATACACTTTTTTACCCCATCTAAGGCTCGAGAATCCCTGTCCAAGGGGGTGGGATTGTTAGCTGTAGTTGCTTTTTATTTCTTTAGGCCCTTGGGAGATCACCTCTGGGTCAGCAGTAGGATTCTTGAAAATAAATTTGTGTGAGTCAGGGACTCTAATACCGGTCAGGTTTCCTGGGAGCAGGAGGCAAAGTATCCGGGGTTAGACTGGATTCCATAAAAACATCATCCACAACATCCAGGAGAGGGGGTATAGCTAAGGGTCTGTACTGAGGTTCATCTAAAAATTCCCAGAGTCTCTTTTCCGACTGAGGATAATCCTGGCATTCCCAATGGAAGTGCTCTCTCAAAGTATGTAGGGTTTCACCAAAAGAAAAATCCTCTGGAGGAGAGGCAGAAGGAATGGATTCCTCTGCATCTGAATCTTCATAAGCAGATAAGGGTATGTGTCTTCATAATCAGAAACCTCAGAGTCGGACTCTTGGTCAGATAAAGGTGCTGGGGACAAGTCTCTTTCTTTTAGCAGGAGAAGGCTGGCTGCCCCTAATCAACATAAGGTCTTCCTCCATTTTAAGCATCCGTGTTTCTGGCAAGGAAGCAGGTGCGCGAGTTTGGGTTGTCAGTCTTTTAAGCGTAACTCGTACTCTAGGCCTTAGAAACTCTGTAGTTTTAGAAAGAACTGAAGATGCGAAAGAAGTCAGTTTGTGTCGAATTTCAGTAGTGTGAAGAACTTCCTCAGAAGCCGGTGCCTGAACAGTGGCTCCGGACTCATCCAAGGTAAAGACATCCATAGGTTCCGCACTCAAAGAGGAGTCTTGCGGCATACTGGACTCTGAACAGGTCTATGGAGCAGCCTGCAAACCCATCGATGCGGGCATCAGGGGCTGCGAAAGCTCCTCACTGAGTACCGGCGGACTGGCAACTAGCTTAACGGAAGCACTGTCGGCAGTTTTGGACCTATGCAGTCTGTCTCTGTCTTTACCCTTACATTTTTTCGGAAGATCGGCAGTCGGATGGATTACTAAAGCCATTTCGGAATATGGAGATCGACAGCGAAAGTATTTAGCTACAATAAGGGCCCGAAGAGTTCAGGCATTGAACAACGCACAAAACCGGCAAGGAGGGATGTCATGGTCTGGGTGCAGTAAGAACAGAAATCTTGGTGTGGCATTTGCTTTCCACAGGCGAAACAATTGTTAACTTTTTCTGACATCGGTTAGAGCAAAAAAAAAAAGGATCCTCAATGGGGTACTTAGCTTTACAAGACTTCAACTTCAATTTCGGAAATGAAAAACCCAGGTAGCGGCCGACCGGCACTCGTGCAAACTGCTTCGGGCTCCTCGGCAAGAAAGACTGATGTAATGGTGTCGGCTGCCTGTTTTTATACCACCGACGACCTGACGTCAGTCCTGGCGCAACAGCAACCAACGCAAAAATACTAAGCCTCTGGTATTCGGGCAGAGTGAGGGCTATCTCTGCAAGACAACCCAAATGTGAGGACTGCAACAGTGAAACACAAAAAATATCTGGGCCTTGGATACGACCCGGCACTTCAGACATAGATTCAGCAGGAGTTCCTCCCTCTCTCATAATCCCCTTAAGCACTCTAACCCTCATATCAAGTTTGCTGCAGGAATCCTGAAGAATATAACCTGAAACTTTAACCAAGGGAAATGTGGCCCAGGAGCCAAAGACTTCACCTTCCTCAGATACCCCGCAGAGCAGGGACGAGGGAAGGTGTGTGGGAAGTGAGGAATAATGAAATAGGATAATACAGATGCCAAATTATGGTAAGCATGTATTATTTACTTATTTATTTATTTTACATTTGTTGACCGGGCTAGTCTAGCTGGATATATGTCCATTTTCAGTAGAGGCCCGGGGAGAAAAGCTCCACAAAAAGATGGGTTTATATAATCAAGAGTTGTTATACATTCAAATCAGAAATATTATACAAAAGGAAGGTGTTACAAAAAAAACTGGTTCATAAGCATTACCAAGAAAAATACTTTGCAATACTTGAAATAAAAATGCAAGAAATTTTTTTTTTTTTTTTAGGGTGAAAAGAGGTTGCGGGAATAGAAAGTTTAGTCAGGGTTTGTACAGGACAAAGATGTTGGGAATGAAGCGCAGTTTTTAGCTGCCTCTTGAAGGTACAAACAAAAATACTAAAAGAACCTAGAAATGGTTTGAGGAGGTGAAAAAAAGGTAGAGGGAATAAAAGTTTAGTCAGGGTTTGTACAAGGACAGAGCCATTGAGAGTTAAACAAAGTTTTTAGGTGCTTCTTGAAAGTGTGTAACGAAGTAATAGCAGTGAGTTCACTTGGAAGCTTGTTCCAGATCGGTCCAATACAGCTGGAGAACAAACAGTCCCCAGCTTTGTTGTTGGATGTATAGGGTGCCGCTAGTAGCTTTGTGGCGGAGCGCAAGGAAGATAGATTTTTATAAGGAGAAATAAGGGTACTAAGTATTGTGGTATTAGAAGGTTGACAGAAGATTTTGTGGGTGATGGTAAGTTGCTGTAGTCGTATTTGATTTTGTAATTCTAGCCAGCCTAGTTGTTTAAGATTTGAGCAATGGTGGGTTCGAAAAGAGGCTCCTGTGGCAAATCTTGTAATATTATTATATGATTATTGCTAGTTTATTGAAATTAGATTTTGATAAGTTTGTAAAAATAGGTGAGGCATAAAGAAGGGTAGAGAGTAGGTGCGTTTGTGCTATAGTCCTTCTGGCTGAGGTAGTAAGGAAAGGTTTGAGTCTGTAGAGAGATCCAAGTTTTCTATTGACTGACTTGATGGTTAAGTTAATATGGGCATCGAAGTTGAGATTATGGTCTATTGAGACACCTAAAAGTTTGGTAGTAGAGTCAGGGGATATTATTGTGCCATTGTTAGAAATTATATCGAAGGTAAAGGTCGAAGATTTCTGTGATGGTGTAAAAAAGTAATAATTTAGTCTTTTTGGGATTCAGTAAGAGGCAATGCTGAAAGACTGCTGATTTGATGTTATCCATGTCATGTCATTATTCATCACACCTGGGTCAGAATCCCCAGCTACAAAAGTATGCTGGGTGGCCCTATGGAAGGATGTGCCTGAGCACCATGGAACCGAAAGATACTCGGACCCAATCTGTAATGAGAAGCGAAGGTGTGAGGAGTGGATCAGGTAAGCTGTAGCATAAATGTCATATAGGGACACCCTCGCAGAGAAGGCTGATGAGGTAGCAACTAACCTACGAGAGTGAGCCCTAGGCAGATGAGGCAACTCCAAGTTCCTGAGAGAATAAATGGTGGAAATACAGTTTTTAATCAATTTGGAAATTATAATCTTAGATACTGCCTGACAGTGTATGTTCAGAGAGAAAAAGCTACTAACAACTAAACAGATTTCCTGAAAGGTTTAATCCTGTGCAAGTAGAATCTTAACTATGTACATCCAGAGTATGGAAGAGATATTCACCTTTGTTGGAATGATTTATAAACAGACATGTAACTGAATAGACTGGTTGATATTAACTTTCACTAGCTACCTTGGGCATGAAGGAAGGATCAGTTCTCAAGGTCACCATCTTTACGAAAAATGATATATGGTGGTTTGGACAACAAAGCCTGTAATTCTGAGACCCTCTTAGCGGACGTTATGGCCACAAAAGAAAGGCAGTCTTCCAGGAGAGAAATTTAATATCACAGGAATGTGCCGGCTGGAATGGACTGAGTGAGAGACTGCAACATCATAATCAAATCTCAAGGGGGAGAAGGATCTTTGACAGGAGGCCAGAGGAGAAAAGCACCTTTCATGAAGGCATGAAAATTAGAAATGGCCATTAACTGCAGCTTTGTGGTAGAGAAAAGTACAGTTTTGTACCTACCATAAAGTTAGATGTTCGAGTGTTCACCCTGCTGCAGTCATCACACTTGGGTTATCCTGCCATCAGGGGGTCACGCAGTCGGCCCGAATTCCAAAGTCTTAGTCCGGCATCAGTTGCTGTCGCTTCATGCGAAAAAAATGAAAAGACCAATGGTTAGACCACAGCTGTCACTTCATCCCTGACGTCAGAGCGCCAGGGGTATACAAGAGGCATCCAACGCCATTTTCTTCAGTTTTTCTTGCCCCAGATGTCAGGTGCCCCAATAGGTTGGCAAAAAAAAAAAAAAAAAAAAAACCCACAAATATATATATATATATATATATATATATATATATATATATATATATAGTTATATATTTATATATACACATATAGCTATATAAAAACAAAACCCTTAGGCACAAGCAAATGCACCACAGAGGTAATATAGGATAGAGTGGTAGAGATAAGTTCAGCTAGTTCAGAGGGGATGGAGGGAGGGTAACCTGGACCGCAGCAGGGTGAACACTCGAACATCTACATTTATGGTAGGTACAAAACTGTACTATGTTCATCGTGTTACCCTGCTGCAGTCATCACACTTTGGTTGAATCCCAAAGCTAAGGATGGGAGGTGGAGTCAAACAGGGTTAGAAGAAGCTAGTAGGCCCTGCAAAACTGCAGTGGCAAAAAGTACAGTTTTGTACCTACCATAAATGTAGATGTTCGAGTGCTAATACAGCTGCAGTCATAACAGATGGGTTATCCTGCCGTCAGGCGGGTCCTCGGTCGGCCAAATTCCAAAGTCTAGGTCCGGCGTCGGTTGTCATCGCTTCTTCCCTGACGTCAGTGCGACAGGGGTATAAAAGAACCAGCCGACGCCATTTTCTTCAGTTTTTCTTGCCCCAGATGTCAGGTGCCCCCAGAAGGAAGGCAATACATAAAATTATGTAGTAATGCAATGCAATATAATAAAAAAAATTAGAAGTTATGTACTTACCATAACGTTCCATCCGAGTAGGTGGATTCATTTGTCTGCAACCTGTGGATATGGATCCAATATCGGATCCGAACCGGCATGGTTTGGATCCGAGCTACTAGCTCCTCCCCTCGCCCATAATGCCCTGCTCTCCCTACATGACCTCAGATCGAGTTTGCCCTGCACCAACTACCCTAACTAAAGGGTAACACACCCAATGCAGGAACTGACAAGGCCAGGGGGATAGGAGGGAGGGATGGTTGCAGACAAATGAATCCACCTACTCAGATGGAACGTTATGGTAAGTACATAACTTCTAAATCTGAAGTAGGAGATTCATTTGTCAGCAACCTGTGGGACAGAGTCCCCAGCTACCTGAATCTTGGGTGGCCATCATGGAAGGATATTCCGGAGCACCGCGGAGCCAAAGGATGCTCTACCTCTAGACGTGATGTCCAGCTTGTAATGAGAAATAAAGGTATGAGATGAAGCCCAAGTGGCTGCTGAACAAATGTCGTCCAGAGGAACCCTAGACTTAAAGGCCGCTGAAGTAGAGACAGACCGGGTCGAATGAGCATGGACTCCCTCCGGTGCGGGCCTCTCAGAAGCTTGGTACGCTAACAGAATACACTGAGAAATCCAGCGTGACAAAGAAACTTTGGAAATTGATTTACCCAGATTGAATTTGGCAAAGGAAATGAACAATTGGTCGGATTGCCTATGACCAGCTGTTCTGTGAAGATAAAAACGAAGCTGCCTGTGAACATCCAAGGAATGCAGCTTGTATTCACCTTTGTTTTGATACTTAGGAAAGAAAACAGGGAGGTTGATGGACTGATTAATGTTAGCTTCCGAAGCTACCTTAGGAAGAAAGGAGGGATTGATCCTGAGGCACACCCGGTCCGGATGGAAGATCAAATAAGGCGGTTTCATGGACAGGGCCTGAAGTTCAGAAACTCTCTTAGTCGAAGTAATGGCTACTAAAAAAGCAGTCTTAAGAGACAAGAATTTAAGATCTACTATGGCCGCAGGCTCGAAGGGGGGAGCGGTCAAGGCCTGAAGTACCAAGGAAAGATCCCACGGGGGAACCGTTTCTTTGACAGGGGGTCTGAGCAAAAAGGTGCCTTTTAGGAAGATTTTGCATAAATTAGCTGACATAAGAGGCCCAGAGTCATGACCAACATGGTAATGAGAAATGGCCGCTAGCTGAACCTTGACCGTGGAACTACTGGCGCCATCATTAAAGAGAGTAGTAAGGAAGTCTAGAACCAAAGGAAGGGGAATCGTGAAGGGATCTAGACCTTGCCGCTCCGCCCAAATGGAGAAACGCTTCCATTTACTGCTGTAAATTTTCCTGGTAGAGGGCTTGTGGGCCGCTACCAGAATGGCCTTAACTGGGGACGAGATACCGGGAGTCCTGATTAGGAGTGGAACTGGAGCAGCCAAGCAGTCAACTTCAGGTTGTCCAGGTTCGGAGTTGGTAGGTTCGATGGGTGTGATATCAGATCCGGAATGGGATCTAGAATCCAAGGTGGATTCACTGAATGAGACCTTAGGTAAGGGAACCAGATCTGTCGAGGCCAGAATGGGGCAATGAGGATCATTCTGCACCCCAACTGAGAGGCTTTCTGAAGTACTTGGAGCATCAGAGGCAGAGGGGGGTATGCGTAAAGAAGACCGGGAGGCCAAGCATGCACCAGAGCGTCTCTCGGGGAATCCCCTGGAGGGGGGATTAGAGCGAAAAAACTGTCGCACTTGGCGTTTAAGGGAGAAGCAAAGAGATCGCAACAGGGAGTCCCCCACTGTGCGGATACGTTTCGCTACTTGAGCATTGAGAGACCACTCGTACGAGGAGAGAATGGTGCGACTGAGCTTGTCCAATAAGATGTTGGACCGACCCGGAATATGCGTTGCGATGAGAAAGCGGTTGGTGGAGATCGCCCATTCCTACACTCTCATGGCTTCTCGACATAAAGGGCAAGACCTGGTTCCCCTCTGTTTGTTGATGTACCAGACCACCGACATGTTGTCTGACTGAATCGCAATTGTTCCCAGGGGAAGGACGGCTTGAAGTGCTTGCAACACCAAGAGCACCGCCCTCATTTCCAGAACATTGATATGCAGGGAGGTCTCTGAATCGCTCCACGTGCCTTGGACAGTCTGGCCCGCAAAATGCCCCCCCCCCACCCGAGGCGGGAAGCGTCCGTGGTCACTGTGGCGAGAGGGGGAGATGCACAAAAAGGGCGGCCTCTGTGGAGATCCAGGGAATGGAGCCACAAGAGAGACCTCTTGCAAGCCTTGCTGATTGCAATGGGGTGATGTAGGGGGAGAGAGAGAAATGACCATTGCACCTGAAGTGTCCACTGAAGCACCCGCATGTTCAAGCGGGCGAGCGGAAGAAGAGTAATCGCTGCGGCCATAGACCCTAGTGCCCTCAGGAACAATTCCACAGGAGCTGAGCTGGAGTGAAGGATGGCCCGCACCAGGAGTCGCAGATTCCGAACTCTGTCGGTTGTGAGAAAGGCTCTTAAATTTCTCGTGTCTAACCTGGCCCCTATAAATTCTATTATCTGAGTAGGGACCAGGTTGGACTTTTCTGTTTACCGTGATGCCTAGCCGGGGAGCTAGACGAAGAAAAGAGTCTCTTGCCAAGGATAGTAGATGCCTTGTTGGGACGGTGAGAAGCCAGTCGTCCAGGTACGGAAAGACCTGCACCCCCTGAAGCCTCAGATGCGCCGCAACCACTGCTAATACTTTGGTGAACACCCTGGGGGCTGTTGTGAGACCAAAGGGAAGGAATCTGAACTGGTAGTGACTGGCTCCCAGCCGGAAGCGAAGAAACCTCCTGGATCGTCTGTCCATTAGAATGTGGTAGTATGCATCCTTGAGGTCTATAGAGCACATCCAGTGATTCTCCCCCAGAAGGGGGAGGATGGATTGTAGAGTGACCATCCAGAACTTCTCCTTGGGAACTGCCAGGTTCAATAGGGACAGGTCCAGAATGGGTCTTAGGTCCCCCGTCTTTTTTGGCACTAAAAAGAACCTGGAGTAGAACCCTGATCCGATCTGGTCTGGGGGGACGGGCTGGATGGCTCTTTTTCTCAGCAGATGGCCAATTTCTGCTGAAGCGGCCTCCCTTTGATCGGGTGGAACATCGGGGAGGATTTTGAATCTTGAGACATAACGAAAGGGGATTTTGTAACCTCTGGATATGATCTGGAGTACCCAGCGGTCCGATGTAATGGACTCCCATGCCGCTAGGTGCTACGAAAAACGTCCCCCGACTGCCTCCAGAGTGGAGCAGTCGGGCAACCCCTCAGGGTTGCTGCGTGGGCCGTTCAGAGAAAGGTTCTCTGGACCCAAAGTTCCTGGGAGCCCCTCTGCCCCTAGGGCGGCATCCTCCCTGTCCTCCTCTGCCGCGGAAGGACTGGTAGTCTGGAGCGGGTTGGGATTGCTGCGACTTCCGGAACCACATCTTCTTCTGGCCCTTTTGGTTCCTAGAGTAGGACCTCTGGGGCACAGAGAAGCGGACTCCGACGGCAGACAGCGTCTTCCCGTCCTTCTCGCTCTGAACCAAGGTGTCGCGAACCGTGTTGCCAAAAAGGGCAGAACAGTCAAAGGGGGTGTTCGCGAATGACGCCTTGAAGGGCTCTGTGAAATCGCAGTGGTGGAGCCAGGCCTGGCGTCTTGTGACTAGGCCCACTCCTGCAGCTCTAGCGGCTCCCTCGGTAGCATGGGAAAGTAACCGCATAGAGGTGTTGGTCACGGAATGAAGAGTGGCCATACGGGTGGAGTGCAAAAGTTTGTCCTCCTCCGACATGGACTCTGGGGGGCATGCAGCGTATTCCTTGATAAGATCGCGCTGCATCCTAATGACATGTGCAAAATAGTTGAGCGCCCTCACTGAGAAGGTCGCTGAACTAAACATTCGCTTCCCCAAACGGTCCATCATCCGAGACTCCTTGCTCGGGGGATGGACTGAGGGACTCTCCTGAGCGAGTTCCCTCTTAATGGCTGCTGCCGACAACATGGCATCTACCGGGGGTCCCTTGCTCCAGTGGGCACGGTCAGCAGAGGGGCTAAGGATCCTGTCCGGCCTCTTGGGGATTGACTCCACGGTGTCCGGTTCCTTCCACACCATGGTGGTAATAAGGTCCACCAGGGGGTCGGCAGGAGGGGACACCCAAGAGGTAGACGGGCCCGCTTCAAATGCCTCCAAGAACACGGACTCGTCTGAGGAAGACTTTGGGGCAGACCACCCACCTCTTATCCGTAACATTTCCATGATGTCTCCAAAGGAGACATTCTCAGGGGGTGATCTTGGGGAGCCTTCCCCTTCCTCCAAGTCAGTGTCTTCAGTTAAAGACTCGGGGGAGTCTATGTGCCTCCTCTTACACGTATGCTTGCGAGGTGCTTCCTCGGGGGGGCTGTCCGAGGAGCCCTCGCCAGCGATGTCCAGATCCAAGGAACTGCTTGGGGCAGTGAAGCGGGCTGTCCCAGTGGCCGGGTGACAGAAGCCTGGCCCAGAGCAGATGGAGTGCGGGACGGAGCCAGAGCAAGGACCGGGGGTCCGGATGCCCTCAACAGAGCCCTCTCCACTACATCAAAAGCCGAGGGGGAGCCAGCCTCGACTATAGGATCCGAAAGTCGGCTCCCCCTCGGATCCGATGAGTGGATCGGAGCCGGCGCTGAGCCCCTCGGATCCGAGGGAACAGTGCGCTCCGACACGGAAGGCGCCGAAGGCACACCGAGTCCCTCGGATCCGAAGCTCGGGCCAAGGCTCAGAGAGGTCGGATCCGACAAACTCGAGGGCAGGGTCGGATCCGAAGTACCCAGTACTGTCGGCGCCGACCCACCCCCGGCTCCGAGCGCTCCGAACCCGGGTAGCGGGTCGGAGAAGGAGCTATGGGCTTGAAAAATGGGGTCGAGCTCCCCCCCGGGGGGGGGGGGGAGGCAGGAGCACTCCCATCTGCATCTGGGCCTGGATGAACCTTCGCATCATCCGGTCCAGATCAGCATCGAGGGGCTGTAGGTAGACCTCGACGAGGCTACCGAGGTAGGCCTCGAGTGCCGCCTCGATAGCCTCGAAGGAGGTCGGGTCTCCTCCTCCTCAGGCCCCGGCGAAAAACAAGGGGACCGGAGCCGAGGAGGAGGAGAGCCAGCAGCCAGAGAGGCCGGAGGAGAAGCCCGCTTAGCCGGCGGGGCCGAGATGGAGGTCTCGGCCCGCCGCTTGTGGTGCTTCTCTCTCCGGTCCTTCTTCCTGGCTTCCCTCTCCTCCGAACCCGTAGAGGGAGTTTGAATCCCGGGAGGAGGAGGGGGAGCAGGCAAGGCAGGAACCGCCGGAGCAGTAACTACCAATGGGCGGGGCCAAGCAGAGTCCGGGGGCAAGAGTCCCGCCAAGACCAGCTTCGACCTCCGCTCCTTCAATGCCCTGGGGTTGAACCCTGCACAGATTGAACACCCAGAAGTGAGGTGTTCAACCCCAAGGCATCGAACGCACCGAGTGTGGCCATCAGCAGGGGATAGCTTATGGCCACACTCGGAGCATTTTGAAAAGACTGCCTTTGGGGCCTCAGACATATTCACTAACTTACTTTTTTTTTTTTTTTTTTTAAAAAGTAAAGCAAAGTAATTAAACTAAGCACTCACACAGAAGGCCCCAAACAATACACATGCACACAAGCTACGTACCAGCGAGGGGAGGGTACTACAAAAATAACCAAGTTAACAAAAAATTAGATTAAAAGAGGGAAAACCTAAAACTTTCACACAAATTATAAATTTTTTGACAGAAAAACCCTTCTTAAAACACCAAAAAAGCACTTAGCTGACAGGAGGTCAAAATCCAGCTGTCACCATGAACGCGGCAAACTAGATCTGAGGTCATGTAGGGAGAGCAGGGCATTATGGGTGAGGGGAGGAGCTAGGAGCTCAGATCCATAGCTGGATAAACCATGCCGGTTCGGATCCAATATTGGATCCATACCCACAGGTTCCACAGGTTGCTGACAAATGAATCTCCTACTTCAGATCAGTAGTTGCAAGCAAATACACCATAAAAGAATACCCCTAGAGGGGAAGGAGGGACGGAAACCTGGACTGCAGCTGTATTAGCACTCAAACATCTACATTTATGGTAGGTACAAAACTGTACTATGTTCATCGTGCATACAGCTGCAGTCATAACAGACGGGTAGAAGCCCAAAGCTAAGAAAGGGGTGGTAGGCACTAGGTAGAACTAGGAGGAGCCAAAATGCCCTGCAAGACTGCAGTGGCAAAGCCTGCTCTAGATTTGGAGTATAATGGTAGGCTGTAGTGTTTGGAGAAGGTATGCACAGAACTCCAAGTGGCTGCTTCCAAAATATCCTTGGTAGGAACTCCTCTGAGGAAGGCTGCAGAGGTGGCTGTGGCCCTGGTGGAATGAGTTCTAATGCCTGTAGGTACAGTTTTGCCATGAAAGGAATAGCAAAAGCGTATGCAGTGGGCTATCCATTTTGAGATTGTCTGTTTGGAAATTGGTTTTCCTTGAGCTCCTACCGCATAGGCCACAAAGAGCTGTTCTGATTTTCTGAAAGGTTTTGTTCTGTCCAAATAATAACGCAGTAGCCTGTGGATGTCCAAGGAATGTAGTAATCTCACTCCTTTGTTTTGAGGATTGGGATAAAAAGTAGGTAAATGTATGGCCTGATTTAAAGCTACCCTGGATACCACTTTAGGCATAAAGGACAGGTTGGTTCGTAAGGAAACTCTGTCCTGATGGAAGATGATAAAAGGCTGAACAGCCACAAGAGCCTGTAGTTCTGAAACTCTACGAGCTGAAGTGATAGCCAGAAGGAAAGCTGTTTTCCAGGACAAATATTGTAAATCTGATGAGGCAGCTGGCTCAAAAGGAGGCAAAGTCAGTTTTTCCAGAATGAAATTGAGATCCCAAGCAGGTATTGGTTGTTTCCTTGGAGGTCTTAAATTCTTAGCCCCTCTGAGGAACTGTCTTAAAATAGGGTGAGGGAATAAAGGAGGATCTGTGTTGTATTCTGCAGAAATGGCTGAGGCATGGAATGATGGAGGAGAACGAAAGTCCACTGCTTAGCAGTTCAGCCAAATATTGTAGTATTTGAGGTAAATTCAGTTTTCTGGCCCTTTTTCTCATTCCAGACACAAAAACGTTTCCATTTTGCGGAGTAAGCTTTTCTAGTTGATGGCCTTCTGGCCTCCAAAATGACATCCTGCACCTCCTTGGAGAGTAGGGCCTGCTGTGATGCTAAGGAATCTTCCATGCGGCTAGATTGAGTGTTTTTAGCTAACTGTGAAGAGTTTTGAAGCTGTGCTGAGTCAGAAGAAGAGGCATTAGAGGCAGGGTCCATGGAGGGGAATGAGTCAGGCTCCTCAGGAGTGGGTACCAGTGTTGCCTTGGCCAGTCCGGAGCAATGAGGATCATCTTTGGTCTGTCTGCTCTGGTCTTCAATAGGACTTTGGGCAGCAGAGGAAGAGGCGGGAAGGCATAAACTGTCATTGATGTCCAACTGAAAGAGAGAACGTCCACTCTCCAGGCCTTTGGATGGAAGATCCTCGAGCAGAATTTTGTCAATTGATGATTTTTGTGGGAGGCAAAGAGATCTATGTCCGGCCTTCCCCATTCTTGTATTATTTCTGTAAAAACTTTTGGATGCAATTTCCATTCGTGTGGATCTGTCATATTCCTGCTTAGGTTGTCTGCCAGCGTGTTTTCCTTGCCTGGCAAGTACTGTGCTTGTAGTTCCATTTGTAAGTCCATGGCCATGTTCCAAAGTGACATGGCCAGTCTGCATAGGGGATAAGAATGTGTTCCTCCCTGCTTGTTTATGTACCACATAACTGTGGTGTTGTCCGTTCTTATCAATAGTTGACCTGGTTGTAGAAGGTCCTTGAAAGCTATAATAGCATTTATTACTGCTAGCATTTCTTTTTGATTGATGTGAAGGTGCTTTTCTTTTTGGGACCATTTGCCCTGAATGCACCTGTCTGTCATGTGCGCCCCCCAGGCTTGATGGCTTGATTTGCTTGAGGCTTGCTGAATGGAAGACCTGTGTTTGTTTGACATGCTTGAGCCCACCACAGAAATTCCTTTTGCAGACATGGAATTAGTGGTATTATTGTTTCCAAACTGTGGCTGTGTTGAGACCATATGTTTTTTAGGTACCATTGTAGTTTTCTCATATGCAGCTTTGCACATGGGATTAGTAAGATGCAAGATGCCATGAATCCCAGAGCCTGCAGGATTTTCCTTGCAGCCAGCCTGGTGCAATTTGCCAGTGTTCTGAAATATTGAATTAGTTGCCCCTGCTTCTCTGGCGTGAGGTAGGCCATCTGGGTGTTTGTGTCCAAATTGGCACCCAGGAAAATTATATTCGAGAGGGTATTAGCCTTGATTTCTCTTTGTTGACTGTGTATCCCAGAGAGTTTAATAACATTATTACATAAGCCAGATGTTTCAGAAGAATGTGCTTGCTGTCCGCTTGGATCAGGCAGTCGTCCAAATAAGGGTATATTTGTATCCCTTGAAGTCTGCAGTAGGCAATTACTGATGCCAGGCATTTTGTGAATACTCTGGGCGCAGTAGATAAGCCAAAGGGCAATGCAGAGAATTGATAATGGGTTGAACCTGCAAGAAATCTGAGGTATCTTCTGCAATTTTGTCTGATTGGGACATGCAGGTATGCCTCCTTGAGGTCCAATGTTACCAGCCAAGACTCCTTGCCCAGCATGGGAAGAAGTTGCTGTAGAGTGAGCATCTTGAATTTTGGTACGAGTAGGAATGTGTTTAGGATGGAAAGATCCAAAATAGGCCTCCAATCTTTTCCCTTCCTTGGCACCAGAAATAGCCTGGAATAAAAACCTTGACCTTGTCCGTGTGTAGGTATCTCTTGAATAGCTTTCATGTTTATAAGATCTGAAATTTGCTTTTGTGCCTCTGCCCTTTGATTGTGTGGCAGGTTTGGCATGCCTCTCATTTTTGGAAGGGTATGAAAATGGAATTTGTAGCCTCTGTTTATAATGTTAAGGGTCCATTTGTCCTTTGTGACAACATGCCAATTTTTTGAGAATAGTGCCAGCTTTCCTCCTAAGGGGGCTGCCATTTGAGACCTGGTTGGCCTGCAAAGAGGAAAGTCATTGGGTCTGCTTTCTGAAAGATTGTGAGTTGTCCTCACCACCTCTGTGTAGGAGCTTGCCATTGTCTGCCTCTGTACGATCCTTGTGATTGTCCTCTGCCCCTCAGGCGCCTGTATCTGCCTCTTTGGGGTCTGTCTGTGGCAGGAAAGGACCAGTTTTTGGAAGGCTAATTTCTATTAAAACGTGGGGGTTGAACCTGTAGAAATTCTTTCACAGTTTGCATTGATTTAGCTTTTTCCTCCATTTTCCGTAATACTTCCTCAGCATTTGCCCCAAATAGTACATCCTTTTGAAGAGGGGCGTCTAGTAATTTAGCTTTGACATGATCAGGCAAGGCTTGTTCCTTGAGCCAGGCATGCCTACGTATGACTGAGCCTGTAACAGCAGCTCTACATGAGGCCTCTAGAGCATCAAAACCACATTGTAAGGTATGTTTACCCACTTGTTCTGCACTATGCATCAAATCCTGCAACTCCTTCAAGTCTGGTTGTTCAGGTTGTGACATTTTACTTTTCAATTGAGATAACAGAAACTGTTGGTATTTTAGCATATGAAACTGACAGTTTAAGGCTCTCATGGTTAAGGTAGCCGAGGTATATACCTTTTTTCCCCACCTTTCTAAGGATCTGGAATCTCTCTCGGAAGGCAGTGGATTTTTGGCAATGGAAGCCTTAACTCCCTTGGGCCCCTGTGAGATGGTTTCTAGGTCAGCAGCATGGCTTTTGTAAAGAAATTGGTGTGAGTCAGAAACCCTGTAGTACCTGTCAGGCTTAACTGGAGCTGGAGGTAGAGAGTCCGGGTTAAGGCAGGCCTCAGAGTAAACATCATCTAGGATGTCCAAGACAGGAGGTATAGCCAGAGGCCTGTGCTGGGGTAACAAAAGAAATTTCCTGAGCCTTTTCTTGGAATCTGAATAATCCTGGCCTTCCCAGTGGAAGTGTTCCCTTAAGGTATGCAAAGTTTCCCCAAATGAGTAATCCTCAGGGGGGATACAGAAGGAATAGACTCCTCTGCATCAGAGTCTTCAAAAGGGGAGTAAGACTGTTCCTGATCATCAGAGTGTTCTGAAATAATGGAGCCCTGATCAGAGGAGGGGGAATCTTCCTCCACTCTGGGCCTTTTGTCCGGAGGTGGCTGAGAACCTCTGATTAGAGTAATTAAATCCTCAGCCATTTTAAGCATCTGTTTCTTAGGCATGGGGCCTGGAGATGGGCCCTGTGTAGCTGGTCTTTTAGGGTGCATGGATGCTTTAGACTTGGTGAAAGCCTTGATGGAGAAAGAAGAGGAAGGTCTGAAGACACCTTGAGTGGAGGTGGACCTGTCCACATTCTGTGTTTCAACGCCAAAAGTGGCTTCGGTACCTGTAGTCGGGGTGTGGGCCGAGGAGCCTGCGACCTCGGGTAAAGGAGACACCGCCAACGATGTGTCGTCGGTAATCAGGGGCTGCGTAGGCTCCTCACTGAGAACCGGACCACGTGTAGTCGGCTTTGGCGTGGTGTCGGTAGAGGCCGCGGACCTCGAGTGTCGGTCCTTGTCTTTGCGTTTTTTAGACAAAACCGGAGTCGGAATATCCGACGACATGGTATAGTTAAATGCTTTCCCAAAAAAAAGCTGGGCGAACTCTGCCCGACGCTTAATAGTGCGTTTGTTGAAGATAGCACAAAAGTGACAGACCGAGACGTCGTGGTCTGGGCCTAAACAAGGTATACAGAGGGAATGGAAATCCTTATGCGGTATTTGCTTCCCACAAGAAATACAATTATTAACTTTGTCTGACATTGGTCTGAGGCAAGGAAAGTTTCCCCAATGGGGTACATAGCTTTTAAGAAGACTTCGGTTTCCAAATTTTTCATAATCTCAGGAGCTGGCCGACCGACACTTGCGAACTGCTTCTGCTTCGGGCACCACGCGGCAAGAAAGACTGAAGAAAATGGCGTCAGCTGGTTCTTTTATACCCCTGTCGCACTGACGTCAGGGAAGAAGCAACGACAACCGACGCCGGACCTAGACTTTGGAATTCGGCCAACCGAGGACCCGCCTGACGGCAGGATAACCCATCTGTTATGACTGCAGCTGTATGCACGATGAACATCCAGCTCTGGTCTTAGAGTATAGAGGTAAGTGATAGTGTCTGGTGAAGGTGTGCAGTGAACTCCAAGTTGCAGCTTCCAGAATATCCTTGGTTGGCACTCCCCTAGAAAGGCTGTTGACGTAGCTGTAGCCCTGGTGGAGTGGGACCTAATGTTAGCAGGTACTGGTTTCCCATGATGTGTGCAGCAGAAACTTATTCAATGCCCTATCCATTTAGAAATGGTCTGTTTTCAGATAGATTTTCCTTGTGATCCTGTAGCATAGGCTACAAAGAGCTGGTCAGTTTTTCTGAAAGCCTTAGTTTTATCCAAGTAGTAAAGTAATTGCCTGTGAATGTCCAAAGAGTGCAGGAGTCTTTCTCCTTTGTTCTGGGGGTTTGGGAAGAAGGTGGGTAAGTGAATGGTTTGGTTTAGGGCCACACTGGATAACACCTTTGGCATAAAGGAAGGGTTAGTTCATAGAGAGACTCTGTCTTGATGAAAAATGAGGAAAGGTTCCACTGCCATTAGGGCTTGTAGCTCTGAGACTCTTCTAGCTGAGATTATTGCTAGTAGTAGGACAGTTTTCCATGAAAGAAATTTTAAATCAGCTGAAAAAGCTGGTTCGAAGGGTGAGCAGGTGAGGAATTTGTGGCAAAATCCATGGTGGGCCGTGGGCCATGTTCCTTAAAATTGGATACCAATGCTGGCGTGGCCAGTCTGGTGCGAGTATCATTTGTGGCCTCTCTAATCTGACTTTCAGCAGTACATTTGCTAGAAGAGGCAGTGGATGAAGGCATACACTGTTAATGTTTTCCAACTGAATGAGAGGGCGTCCACTTTCCAAGCTAGTGGATGGAAGGTCCTTGTGCAAAATTTTTGAAGTTGGTGGTTGTGGGGGCTTGCAAACAGATCTATGTCTGGGCGTCCCCATTTTTGAGCTATCATTGCAAATACTTGTGGATCTAGTTTCCATTCGTGTGGATCTATGATGTTTCTGCTTAGGTCGTCTGCCAATGTGTTTTTCTTTCCTGGCAGGAATTGAGCTTGTAGTTGAACCTGGTAAGACAGTGCAGTGTTCCACAAGGTCATTGCTTGCCTGCATAGAGGGTAGGAATGTGTGCCCCCTAGCCTGTTTATGTACCACATTACTGTGGTATTGTCCATCTTTATCATTAGCTGTCCTGGGTGTAAAAGGTCCTTGAAAGCTTTAGAGCATTCTGTACTGCTAGCATTTCTTTTTGATTGATATGCAGATGTCTCTGATCTGTAGTCCATTTGCCCTGAATGCACTGCCCTGCCATGTGTGCTCCCCAGGCATAGTCCGATGCATCTGTTGTCATAGTTTGCCTGGCTGTGGGTAAGGTGAAAGGCTGACCCTTGTTGAGGTGACATGCCTGTGCCCACCATAAAAACTCCTGTTAAAGGTAAGGAATGAGTGGTATCATGGTTTCCAAGCTGTGGCTGTGCTGAGTCCATATGCTTTTCAGGTACCATTGTAATTTCCTCATATGCAGTTTTGCAAATGGTATTAGTAGTATGCAAGATGCCATGAATCCCAAGGCCTGCAGAATTTTTCTTGCAGGGAGTTTGGTCTTTGTTACCATTATTTTGAAATATTGAATCAGCTTTCGTTGCTTGTCTGGCGTGAGATAAGCCATCTGGGTCGTTGTATTCAAGCTGGCACCCAGGAATATTACGTTTTGTGAGGGCACTAGTTTTGATTTCTTTTTGTTTACCGTGTACTCTAGGCAACTTAGAATGTGTTTGACAAATGCCAGATGCTTTAAAAGAATGTCCTTGCTTTCTGCTTGAATAAGGCAGTCGTCCAGGTATGGGTATATTTGAATTCCTCTTTGTCTGCAGTATGCAATTACTGGTGCCAGGCATTTTGTGAAGACCCTGGGCGCAGTAGATAAGCCAAAGGGCAGTGCAGAGAATTGATAATGCGCTGAACCTGCAATGAAGCGGAGGCATCTTCTGCAATTTTGTCTGATAAGGACATGCAGGTATGCCTCCTTGAGGTCCAAAGTGACTAGCCAAGCATTCTTGCCCAGTATGGTTAGAAGCTGCTGTAGTGTTAGCATCTTGAATTTTGGTACTTGCAGATAGGTGTTCAGAATTGAAAGATCCATGCTTTGTCCTTGCTCCTGTGTAGGTACCTGTTGAATGGCTCTCATGTCCATGAGAGCTGTAATTTGTTTTTGTGCCTCTGCCCATGGATTTGGTGGCAGGTTTGGCATTCCTTTGATCCTTGGAAAGGTATGAATGTGAAATCTGTATCCTTGAGAGACAATGTTTAGAACCCATTTGTCTTTTGTGATGATGTGCCAGTTGTCTGCAAAAAATGCTAGTTTTCCTCTCAATGGAGTTGCCAGGAGAGATTTGCTTGGCAGTTTGAGGACAGAGTCATTGTGTTTGTCTTCTGCTAGCTTGGGGCCTGTCTTCTCCTCCTTTCTGGGTAGCAGTACCCCATTGGCGAGGTTTGTAAGGGCCCTGTGACTGACCTCTGCCCCTTGGGCATCTGTATTTGCCCCTCTGTGATCTGTCAGAAGCTGGAAAGGACCAGTTTTTTGTTGGCCAATTTCTGCTGAAGTCTTTTCAGAAGACCTAAAAAAAAAGATAAGGCTAAAACAAAAACACACATACCCCAAAATTCAAATATATATAATATATATATACAAATTTACAAGAGTATAACCAACCCCACCCAACACAACCACCCCAGAGGGACAGAGGGAGGAGTAAATTGATTCGCGGCAATGGTAACTTCGACATCTACATTTATGGTAGGTACAACACTACTGTACTATTTTCTTCTACATGTTGCAGTCCCAACACTAAGGTAAACCCAGATCCCAAAGCAGAGAGGCTGGGCTGCAAATCATAAAGGAAGCAGGGCTGACAACATGCCCTGCAAAATGGCTGTGGCAAAACCAGCCTAGATTTAGAGAGAGAGAAGGTGGTAATAATTAGAGAAAGTATGCACTAACCTCCAAGTAGCTGCCTCCAAATTATCCTGCTCACAGAATACCCATCTTAGCACTGCTATCACATATTCCAAATGCATGCTAAAGAAGCGCGCCCCTCCTTGAGCCAGAATCAGGCAATCAGTCCAAATAAGATAGATTTGTATTCCTTTTAGCCTGAAGAAAAGCTATCACTGGAGCCAGAACGACTGGGAGTCCACCCTGTCCACCTTACCATCTTACTAAGGCCGAGGCTGAACCTGCAAAAATCTTTAACAGTCTGCTCAGCCTTAGACTTAGCTCTCTTTTTTCTTTTCTTTAGAACTGCTTCCACAAAACAACCACACAA
Organism: Protopterus annectens; assembly: GCF_019279795.1. Classification (NCBI taxonomy): domain Eukaryota; kingdom Metazoa; phylum Chordata; order Ceratodontiformes; family Protopteridae; genus Protopterus; species Protopterus annectens. Next base: position 42,054,917 of record NC_056747.1, read on the forward strand.
CAAATCAGATTGTAAAATCTTTGTTTTCACATGCTCAGCTAAATTCTGATCCCTCAACCACAGGCTCAAGTGGCTAAGAACGAACCAGTGGCAGCCACTCCAGCCACCCTGAGAGCCTGCAGCAAACCACATCGCAGGAAATGCTTACCCACCTGTTCAGAAACATGAACTAAATCCTGCAACTCAACTCTTTAAATACCTTCCTTCCAACAAAGCATCTAACGACTTTAATTGGTGAAGGAGATAATTTTATTTTTTCAACGTAATGAAACTGGCAATTCAAAGCTCTCTTGGCCAAAGTGGAAGAAGTATATACTATCTTTCCCCCATCTATCTTTCTTTCCTATCTCTTTATTTGGAGGAACAGGTTTTCTGAACAGAACAGAGCCCAACAACAGAAGGCTGTGAAACAGTTCTAGGTGGTCTGCCCTAGGACTCTAAAAAGATACTTAAGGAGCTTCAGGCATATATATTATCGATTTAACTGGAGCAGGAGGCAAAGTCAAAGAGTCATGGTTCCTCTGCAAAACATCCTCACTCACATCTACCTACTCTAGGTATAGCCAAGGAGTATGCTGGGGTAGCTGCAAAAGTAGAAACAAAATTTTCCTGGAATCAGAGAAAATGAGAGACTTGACATTTAAAATTAAAATGCATGGAATGAAAGAAGAGTCTCTGAAAAATGAGAAACCTCAGAGGAGAAGCAGAAGGAGTAGAATCATCTACATCAGAATCAGTAAGGGGAATACTCCTGGGAGCAGCAATGTGGTATGAAGAACATCGAGGGGGTTGTACCTGCAAAAAAAATCCTTCACCGTTTGCATAGACTTTGCCTTATCCTCCATTTTCTTTAAAACCTCTTCTGCTTTGACACCAAATACATCCTGCTGTAAAGGTGCATCCAATAATTTTGCTTTAACATGGTCAGGAAGGGTTTGTTCATTTAGCCAAGCATGTCTACATACGGCAGAGCCAGTAACAACTGCTCTACAGGAAGCTTCCAATGAATCAAATCCGCATTGTAAAGTATGTTTGCCCACCTGTTCAGCTGCATGCAACAGATCCTGCATTTCCTTGAATTCAGACTGTTCTGAATGTGTACTCATTTTTTGTTTTAACTGAGACATTAGGAATTGCTGATATTTCAACATGTGAAACTGGCAATTTAATGCTCTCATAGCCAGAGTTGCTGAGGTGTATACTTTCTTTCCCCATCTATCTAGGGCTCTGGAATCCCTTTCAGAAGGCACAGGATTTTTAGCCATAGAAGCTTTAGCTCCCTTAGGACCCTGGGAAATTGTTTCTGGGTCAGCTACAGGGCTTTTATAAAGGAATTTGTGAGAGTCAGGTATTCTGTAGTATCTGCCTGGTTTGGCTGGAGCAGGAGGTAGAGAGTCTGGATTTAAACTAGACTCCAAGTAAACATCATCCACAATATCTAAAACAGGAGGGATAGCAAGAGGTCTGTGCTGGGGTAGTAAAAGGAACTCTCGGAGCCATTTCTTAGAATCTGAGTAATCCTGGCCTTCCCAGTGGAAATGTTCCCTCGTGGTATGTAAAATTTCCCCACAGGAGTAGTCTTCAGGGGGAGATGCTGAGGGAATAGAGTCTTCAGCATCAGAGTCGTCATAAGGTGGAAAAGTGTAATCCTGTTCCTCAGAAGAATCTGAGGAATGTGAAACCTGGTCAGAGGATGCATAATCCTCCTCTTGTCTTGGTCTTTTATCAGGAGGGTGATGGGAACCCCTGATAAGGGTAATCAAATCTTCAGCCATCTTAAGCATCTGTTTCTTAGGCATGGGGCCCCGAACTGTAGACTGATGTACAGGTTTCTAAGGTTTTAAAGGAGTTTTAAGCTTAACATAAGATTTAATGGTGAGTGTAGTCAGTCTGAAGACACCTTCTGCAACCGAAGGTGTTTCCACTGCACCGGTGTCTACTTCTGCTCCGGTGTTGGAAAATGGCTGCATCGGCCTAGTAGGCTCCATTTGGGAATCCGCAGCTGTCTGGGGTTCCAGTTCTGCGATCGTCAGGGGCTGCATAGGTGCCTCACTGAAAACCGGAGAACCGGCGACAGGCCCAGCTGAGGCCTCGGAGTCTGGCTTGTTCCTAGGAAACCTGTCCTTATCCTTGCGTTTTTTTATGTATGGCGGTAGTCGGCTGTTCCGATGGCATGATATAATTAAATTTCCTACCAAAATAATGCCGTGCGAAGTCAAAACGGCGTTTGATAGTTCGTTTATTAAACCTAGCACAAAACCGACAACCTGTGATGTCGTGTTCTGGGCCTAGGCAAGGAATACAATAGGAATGGAAGTCCTGATGAGGGATTTGCTTCCCACAAGAAATTCAATTGTTAACTTTTTCGGACATCGGACTGAGGCAAGAAAATGTTCCCCAATGGGGTACTTAGCTTTACTGAAGACTTCGGACTGAAATTCAAATCGAAAATCTCAGGTGTCATCCGACCGGCACTTGCGAACTGCTTCTGGCACCGCGTGGCAAGAAAGACTGAAGAAAATGCCATCGGATGCCTCTTATACACCCCTGGCACACTGATGTCAGGGATGAAGCGACAGCAACCGAAGCCGGACCAAGACTTTGGAATTCGGGCCGACTGCGGGACCGCCTGACGGCAGGATAACCCAAGTGTGATGACTGCAGCAGGGTAACACGAACATCTGGCACCTTCTTGATAAAGGGATGATAAAAACAGACGAATATCTGAAACTGGAGCAGAAAAGGGACAAGATTTCTTTCAGCAGCCCAAAAAGAAAAATGTTTCCATTTATTGTTGTAGAGTTTGAGTTGACGGTTTCTGAGAAGCCAGAATAATTTTCTTAACGGGGAAGCCAGCCTGGACTCTTAGTATCACGGGATGGAACACTTCAGTCTGTGGGCTTTCTGCAGTACCTTGGGGAATAGGTGGATATGCATAAAGGAAATCCAGAGGCCAATCGTGGATTACAGCTTCCCTTGGAGACTGCCCCTCAGGGGGAGGGGGGGGAATCAGGGCAAAGTACCTGCTGCATTTGTTATTCATTGGGGATGCAAGGAGGTCACAGCAAGGCTGGCGCTAATGGCTGAATATCTGAGACTCCACAGATGGATTCAGGGACCACTTGTGTGGCCTCAAGATGGACTTTGAGTCTGTCTGCCAACACAATGGACTCCTCAGGTATGTGTATTGCAAGAAGAAAGCGACTGGAAGAAATCACCCATTCCCACACTCTCATGATCTCTCTGCACAGTGGATAAGAACGTGTTCCCCCTGCTTGTTGATGTACCAGACCACTGACGTGTTCTGTATGAACTGCAATCATCCCCAGAGGATGACAATCCTGAAAATCAGGACGACTGTTCGCATCTCTAGAATGTTTATGCGCAACTTGGTCTCTCTGTATGGAGCCACGTGCCCTGGACCGTTCTGCCCTGAAAATGCCACACCCTAGAAGGGAAGCGTCAGTGGTCACTGTGACCATGGGAGAGGGAAGAGAAAAGGGTCGGCCTCAGAAGAGATCCTCTGAAAGAAGCCACCACTAATGGTGTCGCCTGCAAATGGGTGTCAGCAGGACTGGCACAGGCATCGGATGATAAAGAATGGACCACTGGACTGCTAGCATCCACTGGAATACTCCCATGTAATATCTCGCCAGTGGTACAAGGATAGCTGCTGACATGGACCCCAGAGCCTTGAGAATGAGCTGCACCTGCGGCAACAGAACCTCCAGAATCACCCTGACCTGCTGTTTGAGCAAATCCACTTTCTGAGAAGGCAAAGCTGCAATTTCTGTCACTGTGCTGGTCAGATGAAATGGACATTCATCTTATATTAGAACTACAAAAATCATACCTTTGCAAACTGATTTATCACCTTCAAAATAATTGATGAAAAGGCTAATTGCCATTTTCTTTTACTCTCCAGCTCCAGAAAAAAACAAAACAAAAAAAAAAAAAAAAAAAAAACAGACTGCAAGCTTCTGAGCAAGCTTCAAAACTGCTAAGAGGCTGCTAAAAGAGAAATACTCAGACAGAGCTGCTAAAAATCTATCTTTGGGAAAGAAAGAGGAGTCTGATGATAATACTTAGCTTAAACATTTTGGACAGAAATTAAACAAGCAACTATACTGGGTCATCATCAAAGACAAACAGCACGCACTATCCAAGGAGAGGCTATACAATGTACAGAAGGAATCACACACCTGCAGAAATTACTACATCAAGACTTTGTCTGAGGCATCCAAGATGTCAGGTTAAGACCATGACTCAGCTTCAAGAAATGATCGCAGGCCAGGAAAAGTCATCTACAATTACTGCTGCTAAAAGTGGTAACTGTTTATAGTCAGGACTTGACAAAAACAGTCAAATGCAGCAGCTAAAGAGTGAATGTCATTTTCTCTGGGGTTTCTTTAATGTATACCACTTCACAACTCACTAGAATTACGTTTTAACTCAATTACATAGAGCACATTATGTGTAATAAAGGCAATCACTGGGGCCAACTGTCCAAGTTGCACCTGAATTTGGTTAGGGCAGAATGCAGTTTCACACAGATGGAGAGCCTCTTCTAGAGAGGGGGCAGTCTCTCTGGGACAGCCTCTTCTAGAGAAGGGGCAGTCTCTCTGGGATACACACCTGTCTCTCCAGAGTCTTATTTATATCACAGGAAAAGTTTGGTCTTTAGAAAAGTACAGTTGTGTAAGATTTTACTGTAACAGTAGATGTCCTTCTCTTCAATGTTGCAGTATTCTTTATTACAAGGGATCTCGTGCTAAGGATAGCCCAAGCTCTGGCCAGTACACCAAAGCCTTTGGAATTTACAGACATCATACATCACACCTATACTCTCTGTGCAAGGCATACAGTATAAAGGTGACATACAGAAGCACATACCCAGAACCAAAAAGCACCAGGAGGAACAGAATATCTCTAGGGACCAGGATGAACGTGCATCTAGAAGGAAAAAAAGAAAATAATCCTTGGCCAAGAAAGCAAGAAGAGTAGGGCAGAAAGGAGTGAATACAGCAACAGTGAAGAGAAAGACATCTACTGTTACGCTAAGATTTTACACAACTGTACTAGGTCCTTCCATGTCAATGCTGCAGTATTCTTTATGCTAACGACAGTGGCAAAAGCTCAAGAGGAAACTTGGAAGGAGGAAGGCACAGAACAGCCCTCAAGAAACCTATGCAGGACAGCTCTGGCAAACTAGCTCTTGCACTGCAGACAACATCCAACTCGTAACGTTTAGTGAAGGTATGGACAGAAGTCCAAGTTAACAGTTTCAAGGATGGAATTGGTGTCAAGTCCTTTGAAAAAAACACCAGAGGAAGCAACAGCCATGGTAGAATAAAGCCTTTAGAGTCAGAAAGGCTTTGTCCATGAAAGGGGTAACAAAAGGAAATGGCCTTAGATATCCAAGAAGAAATGGTTTATAAACTGTCAATCCCAAACACCTGGAATGAAAGTACCAAAAAGTTGCTCAAACTTGTGAATGGCATTAGTCTTATGCTAACAATAGGTGAACTACCCATGCAAATCCAAAGTGTGAAGGAAGGACCTTCACAACAGCAAACTGCGAGGAAGGAAAAAAGGAGGGTAAATTTATGCCAAAGGTGGTCAGTGAGTAGTCTCCTAAATCGGTCAGTTAAAGAAGGATTAGTATCAAGAGACATCACTGTCCCTGTGTAAAACTAAGGAAGGAGAAACTGACGTAAGAGCCTGGAGTTCAGACATTCTTAGGTGACAGTAAGGGCCAAAAGAACAATCTTCCAAGGAAGCTGAATCCGCAGGCTCAAAAGGAGTCTGAGCACATTTTTCAAGAACAAAATCAGGGTTCCAGGAAGGTAGAATAGGCTTCCTGGGAGTCCTGATACGAAGGAAACCTTTAAGAAATTGTTTGACCTCACACCTAGAGGCCAGACAAGAGAGTCAAAGGCTGATAAGCAGAAATCTCTGTGCGGGGCGCTTTAACTGAAGAATATGCTAACGCAGCATGGAGCAAGTCACACAAGAGAACTAAAGGAACCCCCAATGAAAAAGGGATCCTGGTTACGAGAGAGACACCGGAGAGAAAAATGTTTTCCATTTGGACAAATATGACTTCCTGGTAGTAGTTTTCCTGGCCTCCTGCAGAACCCTAAGCATGTCCTCAGAAAACAGATGCCCTTTCTAGCCTTAGGTGGAGGGCAGGACTGTCTAAGAGAACAAATGTAAATCTGGATGGATATAGGGAGAGGAGAAACAAAAATATCACCCACAGTGTCAGTTGAAGACTAGACAATTCAGGATGGATAAGAAACCCCTTATCTTGTGTGAGAAGGTCCGCCCGGTGAGGTAACTTGTTGTGACTGCCCCCTGGCAAAGTGAAGAAGGGGGAACCAATGTTGCCTGGGCCAAAAGGGAGTTACCATCAAGATTTTTTTTGGGGGGGGGGGTCTTGCTTGATCTTGTGCAGGTCCCTCAGAATTGGGGGAAGGGGAGGGAAGGCACTGGCAAACATCTGCTTCCACGGAAAAGATAAGGCATTCACTTTCCAAGCCAGGGGACTTAGGATTCTGGAATAGAAAAGGGGAAGTTGTTTGCTCAGAGGGAAGGCAAAAAGGTCTACCTGTGGAATACCTCACAGATGGACAATGTCCAGAAACATTTCTGTGAAGCAACCATTCATGAGCCTATATGCTAGACCCCCTGCTCAGAGAGTCTGCCATTATATGTTGCTCTGAAGGAATGTAGACAGCCTGAAGAGATGCTTGATACTGGACAGCTAAATCCCAGACTTGAAAATAAGGTAAGACCGTGCCCCCCCCTTGCTTGTTTATATACCACAATATCGTGGTATTTTCTGTGAATACACTGAAGAGCCCTGAAAGAAAAAGGGAATGAAAAGATTGAAGAGCTAGCAGAAGAGCTCTCATCTCCTTAATGTTGATGTGATCTGACCTGTGATGAGGAGGCCAGAGACCCTGGACCTTGAAGGAACCGAAGGAAGCTCACCATCTGTCCTAATCATCTGAACAGAGTTTCTGAAATGAGACTGGAGGTTGCACAGGAAGCCCTAGGTTGAAAGAAGATACATTCACCACTGAGTTTGGGACATGGAAAGAAGGGAACTAGAAAATCCAGAGAATGACAGTATTGAAACTGCACTGACTTGAGGAACCACTGTAATTTTCTCATATGCAACCTTGCTAGAGGCAACATAGGAATGGTGGAAGCCACGAATCCTAGATTCCTGAGAAAATCCCTTGTTGTGACTGAAACCAAAGGAAGAAGAGATTGAAAATACCTATTAGAGAGAGGGTCTTGGGTGGATGCAGGGATGCCACCATAGAACAATCTATATCCTGCAACCAAGAAAAACATGATCCTGTGAAGGAAACAGTACTGATTTTTGAAAAAGTTTATGGTAAACTCCAGGCTTTGTAATGGACAAACAGTAAACTGGAGGTTCTGAAGCAGAACCTTATGGGATGAAGCCTGAATGAGCAGGTAGTCTAGATAAGAAAAGATCTGAATCCCTCATATCCTGCAAAAGGCAATGGCAGAAGCTAGGCATCTAGTGAATATACTTTGGCCAGTAAAGAGGCCAAAGGGCAAAACACAGAACTGAAAATGCAAGAAGAAACAGAGAAATGGAAAAACTTCCTGAAAAGGGGATGAATGGGGATATGAAGATAGGTATCCTTGAGGTCCAGAGACACCAAGAAAGCTTAGGGAAGAAGAAGGAACAGGGTTTGAAGGGACAAAGTGTAAAAGGAAGTCCGCTTTAGAAAGGTACTCAGTTGAGAAAAGTCTACAATAGGTCTCCAGGTGCCTTCCTTCCTGGGAACCAAGAACATCCTGGAATAAAAACCTTTCCCTTCCTGGGTAGGGGGCACCCCTTGAATGGTGCCCTGAGCCAGAAGGGCCTGAAGCAGTTCTGGAAAGAAAGGAAGCTGTTCCTGAGGAGGTTGAAGGATGCCCAGAAAAGGAGAAAGGGATTTCAAACCCATGGTGATGATGGGCAAAACCTAAGAGCCTGGAGTGACTTACAACCAACTGGGAAAGGACAGGGAAATATGAAGAGATAAAGGAACCTGGCCTAGGCAAAGGGGAGGCAAAGTGTCAGATAGAACCTTGTTTGTCTTGAAAAAGAGGCTTCTGTGAACTAGGAATCACAGTAGACTTAGCTGGGGATACACTCCTAGAACCCTTTCTAGACTTAGGTGGAGGGCAGGACTGTCTGAGAACAAATGTAGATCTGGATGGATATTTTCTCTGAAATTTAGGGATCGGAGAAACAAAAATATGTTTCAATTCCTGCAAGGCCTTGCCTTTATCCTGGAGGGACTTAAAAAGCTCAGCAGCAGCAAAGCCAAAAAGGTTCTTATTATCAAGAGGGGCATCCAAAAATTAGCTTTAATGACATCAGGTAAAAGGCTGAAGAAGCTAAGAGTAATGTCTCAGAACAGAACCAAATGCAGCAGCCCTAAAGGAGCATCAGCAGTATCACAGCTACACTTAGCGATGAGCCATTTGAGATGTAAAACCCAATAAGGAAAAGGCCGAGGCTTTCCCTTCTGAACCAGAAAGCTCAGAAATTGCCTGAGAAGCTTGAGAAAGAAGGGATAAAATGTACCTGGTCATATTAAGTCTGGTAACAGATAGCCCTAAAAGCCAGGATGGCAGCAGTATAGACCATTTTGCCCAGCTGTTCCATGGTTCTTCTATCTTTATCTATAGGAAGTAGTTTAGTAGATGCAAAAGTTTACAGGGTTTGTCAGAAGAATGTATTCACAACAGTGCAATAACGTAGACAAAGTAATAAAATCAAATAGTATCAAGGCAAAACAAAATAACCAAGCAATGCTAAAATCTAAATCAGATTTAATAAACAACTAAGTGCTTTCATGCCTACATGGTGCTTCCTCAGATCAGAATACATAAAACACAATACATATTTATACAATCTCAAATCAGAATTAAACAATTAATCATGCAGGTCACATGACCCAAGCGCCAGTTTTAAAGACACCATCTTATTTAAACCTGAATGTTTACCAGCTTGTAATTTGATTATCCATTTAATTTAGGCTACCTCTATAATATTGCTAAAATCACCATCTCTCAAATCCTTATTTAACATCTGCAAAAACTAAAAATTTAAAAGTACAAGATCATCCACCCATAGCAATGTGTTTAGCTAAAGCATTAGTTAATTTTGCTTTACATATAGCACTAAGATGTTCTAGCATGTTTTCTCTCAAAGACATATTGATCTTCCCAACATAAAAATATGAGCACACATTACAAATAGCCAAATACATCAACTCAGTACTCCTGCACCAGGCACATAAAAACATTAGCACACATTACAAATGGTCAAATACATCAAATCAGTACTCCTGCATGTGGCAAATGGATAAGAAACATAACTAATATTAATAGCTGGATGGATAAAATAATTCTTATCTGAAATATAAGCACAACTGCAGGAGCGGCACGGGAAAGTGCCGATCCAAGTAGAAATTCTGTTTATAACTTAGGAACATGGACAGCATAAAGTCTTTTCAAAGTTTAATATTTCTGAAGCAAAATTAGAAGTTATGTACTCACCATAACGTTCCATCTGAGTAGGTGTATTCATTTGTCTGCAACCTGTGGGTTATGGATCCGACATCGGATCCAAACCGGCATGGTTTACCAGCTATGGGTCCAAGCTCTCAGCTCCTCCCCTCACCCATAATGCCCTGCTCTCCCTACATGACCTCAGATCGAGTTTGCCAACAGCATAAACACCCTGAAAAAGGGTAACACAAAATATGCAGGAAACTGAAAGGCCAGGGGGATAGGAGGGCAGGATGGTTGCAGACAAATGAATACACCTACTCAGATGGAACGTTATGGTGAGTACATAACTTCTAAATCTGAAGTAGGAGATTCATTTGTCTGCAACCTGTGGGACAGAGTCCCCAGCTACCTGAATCTTGGGCGGCCATCATGGAAGGATATTCCGGAGCACCATGAGCCAAAGGATGCTCTATCCCTAGATGCAAGATCCAACTTGTAGTGGGAAATAAAAGTATGAGATGAAGCCCACGTGGCTGCTGCACAAATATCATCTAGAGGAATCCTAGCCTTAAAGGCGGCCGAGGTAGAGACTGACCGGGTTGAATGGGCATGTACACCCTCCGGTGCGGGCCTTCCCGAAGCTTGATAAGCTAGTAAGATACATTGTGAAATCCAGCGAGATAATGAGACTTTGGAAATTGGCTTGCCCAAATTAAATTTAGCAAAGGAAATGAACAACTGGTCGGATTGCCTATGACCAGCAGTCCTGTTTAGATAAAATCTAAGTTGCCTGTGAACGTCTAAGGAGTGAAGCTTGTACTCACCCTTGTTTTGATATTTGGTGAAGAAAACAGGGAGGTTAATGGATTGATTAATGTTTGCTTCAGAAGCTACCTTAGGAAGAAAGGACGGGTTGGTCCTGAGGAAAACACGGTCCGGATGAAAGACCAAGTACGGAGGTTTAGCTGATAATGCTTGAAGCTCTGAGACTCTCTTGGCCGAAGTAATGGCTACTAAGAAGGCAGTCTTGAAAGATAAGAATTTCAGATCTACAGTAGCCGCAGGTTCGAAGGGGGGAGCGGTCAAGGCCTGAAGAACTAAGGAAAGGTCCCAAGGAGAAACCACTTGCTTTATAGGGGGCCTGAGAAGAAAGGTACCTTTAAGGAAAATCTTACACAATTTGGCAGACATCAGTGGACTGGAGTCATGACCAATGTGATAATGAGAAATTGCTGCAAGCTGTACTTTGACCGTGGAACTGCTGGCACCATCATTAAACAGAGTGGTTAAGAAGTCAAGCACCAAGGGGAGAGGAACTGTGAAGGGGTTTAGGCCTTGCCGTTCCGCCCACAAAGAGAACCGCTTCCACTTGCTATGGTAGACTTTCCTAGTGGATGGCTTGTGAGCTGCCACCAGGATGGCCTTAACAGGGGACAAAATACCGGGAGTCCTGATCAGGAGTGGAACTGGAGCAGCCAAGCGGTCAGCTTGAGGTTGTCCAGGTTCGGAGGAGATAGATGGGATGGATGAGAAATCAGATCCGGAATGGGATCTAGAATCCAAGGCGGAGTCACTGAGTGAGACCTTAGGAAGGGGAACCAGATCTGTCGAGGCCAAAAGGGAGCAATGAGGATCATTCTGCATCCCAACCGAGAGGCTTTCTGAAGAACTTGGAGCATCAGAGGCAAAGGGGGATAAGCATAAAGAAGACCGGGTGGCCAAGCATGCACCAGAGCGTCTCTTGGAGAACCTCCGGGAGGAGGTATCAGGGCGAAAAAACTGTCGCATTTGGTGTTTGATGGAGACGCAAAAAGATCACAACAAGGAGTTCCCCACTGTGCGAAGATGCGTTCCGCTACCTGAGTATTGAGAGACCACTCGTAGGGGGTGAGAATGGTGCGACTGAGTTTGTCCGCCAGGATGTTGGACCGACCTGGAATATGCATTGCTATGAGAAAGCGGTTGGTGGAGATAGCCCATTCCCACACTCTCATGGCTTCTCGACAAAGGGGATAAGACCTGGTTCCTCCCTGTTTGTTGATATACCAGATGACAGACATGTTGTCCGATTGAATCGCAATTGTTCCCAAGGGAAGAAAGGCCTGAAGTGCTAGCAACACTAAGAGCACTGCTCTCATCTCTAGGACATTGATATGCAGCAAGGTCTCTGAATCGTCCCACGTGCCTTGGACCGTCCGGCCTGCAAAATGCCCCCCCCACCCGAGGCGGGAGGCGTCCGTGGTCACCGTGGCGAGAGGGGGAGAGGCACAAAAGGGGCGGCCTCCGTGGAGATCTGGAGAATGTAGCCACCACAGGAGGGACCGCCTGCACACTTTGCTGATCGCAATGGGATGATGCATAGGAAGAGCAAGATACGACCACTGAACCATGAGAGTCCATTGAAGGATACGCATATTGAACCTGGCGAGAGGAAGAAGCGCAATCGCTGCTGCCATGGACCCAAGGGCCCTCAGGACCAACTCCGCTGGAACTGAATTTGAGTGGAGAATGGCCCGCACCTGGAGCTGTAGGCTTTGCACTCTGTCCACTGTGAGGAAGGCTCTCAGTCTCCTCGTGTCTAACCTGGCACCTATAAAATCTATGAGCTGAGTGGGTGCTAGGTTGGATTTCTTTGTGTTTATCGTGATGCCCAGGCGTGGAGCAAGATGGAGAAAGGAGTCTCGCGCCAAGAGAAGTAGATGCCTTGTTGGGGTGGTGAGAAGCCAGTCGTCCAGGTAAGGAAAGACCTGCACCCCCTGAAGCCTCAGGTGGGCCGCTACCACTGCTAATACTTTGGTGAACACCCTGGGGGCTGTGGTGAGACCAAAGGGAAGGACCCGGAATTGGTAGTGACTGGCTCCCAGCCGGAAGCCGAGAAATCTCCTGGAGCGCCTGTCGATTAGTATGTGGTAGTACGCATCCTTGAGGTCTATGGAGCACATCCAGTGATTTTCTCCCAGAAGGGGGAGAATAGACTGCAACGTGACCATTCGGAACTTCTCCTTGGGAACTGCCAGGTTAAAGAGTGAAAGGTCTAAAATTGGTCTTAGATCCCTTGTCTTTTTTGGCACTAAAAAGAACCTGGAGTAGAACCCTGATCCGATCTGGTCTGGGGGGACGGGCTGGATGGCTCTTTTCTTTAGCAGATGGCCAATTTCTGCCAAAGCGGCCTCCCACTGACTGGGTGGAACGTCGGGGAGGGACTTCAATTTTGGCAAGTGAAGAAAGGGGATACGGTATCCTCTGGATATAATCTGGAGAACCCAGCGGTCTGATGTTATGGACTCCCATGCCGCTAGGTGCTCAGAACGCCCCGACTGCCTCCAGAGTGGAGCAGCCGGGCAACCCCTCAGGGCTGCTGCGCGGGCCGTTCAGAGAAGGGTTCTCTGGACCCGAAGTTTCTAGGAGCCCCTCTGCCCCTAGGGCGGCGTCCTCCCTGTCCTCCTCTGCCACGGAAGGACTGGTTGTCCGGAGCAGGCTGGGACTGCTGCGACTTCTGGAACCACATCTTCTTCTGACCCTTTCGGTTCCTAGAATAGGGCCTCTGGGGTGCAGAGAAGCAGATTCCGACGGCAGACAGCGTCTTCCCGTCCTTCTCGCTCTGGGTCAAAGTGTCGCGAACAGTTTTGCCAAAGAGGGCAGAACCATCGAAGGGGGCGTTCGCAAATGACGCCTTGAAGGGCTCTGAGAAATCGCAATGACGGAGCCAGGCCTGACGTCTAGTAACTAGGCCTGCCCCTGTGGCTCTAGCGGCACCTTCTGTAGCATGGGACAGTAGCCGCATAGAGGTATTAGTGACGGACCTGAGAGTGGCCATGCGGGTGGAGTGCAGCACTTTGTCCTCCTCCGACATGGACTCTGGGGGGGATGCAGCGTATTCTTTTATAAGATCGCGCTGCATCCTAATCACGTGTGCCAAATAGTTCAGCGCCCTCACAGAGAAGGTCGCTGAACTAAACATCCGCTTCCCCAAGCGGTCCATCATCCGAGACTCCTTGCTCGGGGGATGGACTGAGGGACTCTCCTGGGCAAGTTCCCTCTTTGTGGCCGCCGCCGTCAACATGGCATCTACCGGAGGCCCCTTACTCCAATGGGCACGGTCAGCCGGGGGACTGAGAATACGGTCGGGCCGTTTTGGGATTGGCTCCACGGTGTCCGGTTCCTTCGACGCGCTGGTGGTAATGAGGGCCACCAGGGGTCGGCAGGAGGGACACCCAAGAGGTAGACGGGCCCGCTTCAAATGCCTCCAAGAACACGGACTCGTCTGAGGAAGACTTGGGGGCAGACCACCCCCCCCTTATGCGGAGCATTTCCATGATGTCTCCAAATGAGACATCCTCGGGGGGGGTGATCTTGGGGAGCCTTCCCCTCCCTCCAAATCCGTGTCTTCTGTGAGAGAATCGGGGGAGTCAATGTGCCTCCTTTTGCACGTATGTTTGCGGGGAACATCCTCCGGGGGGCTGTCAGAGGACTCCTCGCAAACAGTGACCTGTTCCAGGGGAACAGCTTGGGGCAAAGGAGCAGGCTGTCCCAAGGGCCGGATGGTGGAAGCCTGACCCAGTGCAGATGGAGCGCGGGACGGAGCTGAAGCAAGTGCCGGGGGTCCGGAGACCCTCAACAGGGCCCTCTCCACTACATCAAAAGCCGAAGGGGAGCCGACCTCGACCAAAGGATCCGACAATCGGCTCCCGCTCGGATCCGAGTGGATCGGAGCCGGCGCCAAGCACTTTCGGATCCGAAGGACAGTGCGCTCCGACACAGCCGGTCGCGAAGGAGCACTGCTCCCCCCCGATCCGAAGCTCGGCTCCAGGCTCCGCGGGGTCGGATCCGAAGCCCTCGGGGGCAGGGTCGGATCCGGTACCAGTACCATCGGCGCCGACCCACCCCCGGCTCCGAAGCTGCTCGGCTCCAACTGCTCCGAACCCGGGTAGCGGGTCGGAGAAGGAGCAATTGGCTTGAAAAAGGGGGCACACTCCCATCTGCATCTGGGCCTGGATGAACCTTCTCATCATCCGGTCCAGATCAGCGTCTGACAGGCTATAGGTTGATCTCGACGAGGCTACCGAGGTAGGCCTTGAGTGCCTCCTGGATAGCCTCGACGGAGATCGGGTCTCCTCCTCCTCAGGTCCCGGTGAAAAACACACAGGAGACCGGAGCCGAGGAGGGGGAGAGCCAGCAGACAAGGAGGCCGGAGGAGAAGCCCGCTTAGCTGGCGGGGCCGAAACAGAGGTCTCAGCCCGCCGCTTATGGTGCTTCTCCCTCCGGTCCTTCTTTCTAGCTTCCCTCTCCTTGAGGCGGAGGTTGAGTCCCAGGAGGAGGAGAGGGAGCTGGCGAGGAGACAACCGTAGAAACGGTTACCCCCGAAGGAGCGGAGGCCGGAGCCGAGTCCGGTGGCAAAAGACCCGCCAAGACAAGCTTGGACCTCCACTCCTTCAATGCCCTGGGGTTGAACCCTGCACAAACGGAACATCCAGAAGTGAGGTGTTCAACCCCAAGGCATCTAACGCACCGAGTGTGGCCATCAGCCGGGGAAAGCTTATGGCCACACTCGGAGCACTTAGAAAACACTGCTTTGGGTTGATCAGACATCCCAAAGTACACAAGAAAAGTTACTTAAACTAGAGAAAAGCAAAGTAACTAAAGCACACACAGGCCCAAACACACACTACGCTACCAGCGAGGGGAGGGAAAAGTAAAAATTAAATTTAAACACTAGAAAGTATAATTAAGTAATAGGGAAACCTAAACTTCCACACAACTTTCACACAAAATACCAATTTTAAACACTTTAAACACTAGAAAAATGCACTTAGCTGAAGAGCTTAGAAACAGAAATCTGGTCACCAGGGCGGCAAACAAGATCTGAGGTCATGTAGGGAGAGCAGGGCATTATGGGTGAGGGGAGGAGCTGAGCTTGGATCCATAGCTGGTAAACCATGCTGGTTCGGATCCGATGTCGGATCCATAACCCACAGGTTGCAGACAAATGAATCTCCTACTTCAGATCTTTGGATTCTCTCCTACCAGACTTTCGATTTCATCACAGGTCTGAAGGATCAACCAATTTTTTTCTTCACAATATCACAAACCAGTGAGATGTTACTGGAGAAGGTTAGTGGTATCTTCACATTGGTGGAATCATCTTACCTATTGGCCAATCGAATTTTCCTATGAAAATGAGGCTCAACTCCACCTCTACTCTTCCAGGAAACATTCCTCTTACTTGAAGGATGCTCATAGGCCAAAAAACTCAATAGAGAGCTGCTACTGGACAAACCTTGAAAAACAGTGTTAAAATATCCTAAAGGAGAGACAGAGGAATCAGATTCGGCTAAACCAACTATTTTTTTGATACGGTGTATGCATCGACCAACAATGTGGATGGTGTAGTTGGTTTACCTGTATTTGATAATACAGGGGGTGGGAGGATGACATAATGGTTAAGGTGTTTACCTTAAAGGCACAAGGTGCAGGGTTTGATTCTCACATGGGGTAACGGGCTAGGCGTCAAATGGCCCAAAAAGAGCAGTTAGCCTAGTACTAATCTATGAATCTATGATTCCTGTGTGTCTCTAGAGGCTTTTGACACTGGTCTTGACTTCAGGGAAGTAGATGCCAAAAAAGGAATAGTCCCAGGACTGATGCAACTGGGACACCACTGGTGACTGGCCTCTTTGTATGTCAGGCTGTCGAATGGCCACACTGTCAATTATCTCAACCATGCAAGCCATCTAACCCCCCCCTCATGAGGAGGTCTTTGCCCCCCCCCCTGCTAATTATACATACCAACTTCGAGATAACATTACAGTTGGAAAAAGGGCAAATCCCCACCATAACAGGATCTCAGAACGGTTTGATGGCCTGCACTGTCGAAGAGATAATACGTTCGACAATGTGGCCATTTGACAGTGACAGACTCGGGTTTATACCTAATCTCTTAGGTCTGTCAGGAATGCCATGTGGGGTATTTTGTCCAACACCTTGGCCAGATCAAGGCAGGTCATGTGAACCATATTAAACTTGTCCACTGCTTTGTTGACCTTCTCAAAGAAGTCCACCAGGTTGAGTATGCACGACCTGCCCTTGAAACCAAACTGGGTTGGGGTCCAATGGTTTCCTATGTCATTATTGATCACTGCCATAATTTTTTCCATGGCCTTCTAAATGAGACTAGTTAGGCTTATGGGTCTATAGATGGCCCACCTTTGTATTTATTTATATTCTTTATTTTCTAATAACTGTGGAAGCAGAACACCTTTAACAAATTGTTACTTGGAGTATAAGCCACATGACTGGGTAGATCTTGGCAGCACCAAGTAACTGAGCTACCAACACATTTATTTCATCTCTACATTTCCAAGGCCTTGTGCATACACTGTCTAATTTATGAATGCTTCTATATGGAATATCATAACTTTACAGTGGAAACCCCTACCACTAAGGACAAAGAAGGGCTTGCAGTATTAAGAGACTTGGTGGGAGACATGCCAGAGACACCAACTATATGTCACAGTAAAGCGCTACCTCAGGAGGGACACAACGATTAACTATGGATAGCAAAAGGTGCACCTGAAAGATGTAAGGGGGAGGAAATGAGCCAAAAGTAAGCGGGGTCATCAGTATTCAGGTAAGCGATAGCAAGTGGGAGGACAGAAGCAGAAAATAGCAGAGGAACAAGCCAGGGTGTATTGCAGCATGGTTGGGTAGCATTACTCAGTAATACATGGTGTCTGTGTAGGAAAACAGAAGTTGCATGTAGACTACTACTTGCAACTTCTGTTTTCCTACAGAGACACCATGTATTAATGTAAAAAGTGATGGTGAAAATTGCTGACATCGTACAAATATGGGCAAGTGAAAGAGGGGATGGGTCATGGAGATGAATATGGACAGGCTGTTCATAAAAGACAGAGAAAGGACTAATGCAAGTGTAATGGTAATCCATACATAGGAAAAGATAAATATGAGGTCACAAGGTCAAAAACAGGATGGATGTTATCCAAAAATAAGGGAAGCCTGCTGCCTCACAATACAAGCAAAAAGTGTCACAGCAGCTAAAGCAGAGGAAAGCACAGACTGCTGTCAGACCAAACAAGGCACTGTTCTAATGCTTAAAGAAATGTGCGACACTCCCATGCTGGCCCAGTAATCGAGGAGCCCAAATCCTCACCACTGAAGGAGAGACTCAGTATTTCCAGATGCAGACCTCTCTGCATCAAGCACAATTTCCCTTAAGAGCACACAGGGAAACACAGTCCATGGTCTGGGTTTATCTGTCTACCTCCAGGTCCCTAATAAGACTCCCCACTGGTACAGTTGCAGAGTTAAGTCCTCAGCCAAGTGCCCAAGCCAAGTCCTCCACCACTCTCTCTGTGAAACCAGTGCCTCGTGTCCCTGCTCCAAGAAGCAGACACCCACACAAGGAGATTTGATTCACACACACACACACACACACACACACACACACACACAGGAAAGGCAGGTGTAGGTTTACTAGCTATGCTCCCTTCTGCCCAGACTACAATGCAGTTATCACCACCACCAAGGACTACAAAGCCAGCTACCAAAGACTCTTGCAAGGGTGCCCAATTATACTGAGTAAACTCAACATTAAATACAAATGGTAATGTTGACCAAATAGCCAAGCTTTCAAGAGTGGCCAGAGTTATTACCAAATAAATATACGCAAACACTCACAAAGCTTAAATATGCTCTAAAAAGACTGTCCACAATGAAAATTTTAAATATATTTAAAAATAAATTAAAAAAATGAAAATACTAAATATCTATTTACAGTAAGCACCAAAACTTCAGCCACAGGAAATATTAAAAATAATACTAATGGAAAATTTCACACAGTTACAAAAAACATTTCTAATCTCAATCTATTTTCCTGACTAATCTAAAAGAACTACTATTACCTAGTTAAGTTACTTATTGAAGAGAGCAAGGCAAGATAATTTGTGGATGATTGGTCCTTGTTGTTCTCAGAGACAAGACAGAATGCAGAATGATGAGAGCAATTTCCTACTAATACCTAAATATTATTTCAGAGTTGATTACACAATGACATCACATCTGGTCATCTGACACTGTTTCCCATACTCACCAGCACTAGAAGCTGACATGATTTTAGCACTAACATGTTACCATACACACAAAGAACTTTGCTCAGATGTGGAGCAGATGCTAGAAGTCTAAGCCATAAAACCATTTCACTCTTCCAACAGGAGCTGCAACATATTCTCTAGCACAGACATTCTCTCTGACTCCCTTCAAAACTGTGGAACAACATCTTTATGGCTTAACCCATAAAATAATGTAATTGCAGATATATGTTAAAGTTTGCTGCACCTGGAATGTGACTTACCTCTGCTCTGCCAGTATTCTCTGTTGAAAGATATACATTTAATTCAGTTGCGATAATGCATGTACATTTCTTTGCTTTCCAGCAGGAAGCACTGTTGATACATTTTAACACAAGCAACTTTTCAAATACATTTTTAGTCACAAGCATCTGTACAAATTAGTTTGATACACAAATGACATACAATTCTTTACAAAATTCCAGCTAGCTCCATTAGCATACATTATACATCCTGTGCGACTTCTCCTGAAATGGCAGTACCTCCTATTGTCACAGAAAGCACCGACTGCTGTCAGATAACAAGGCACTGTTCTAATGCTTCAAAAGGAAAGCACAGACTTCAAGAAAAGAGGATGAGAGACTCAGACAGTAATTCTACTGGGGACATGAATCTGCCTGCAACAAATGGAGCTAGATCCTAAGTTCTACTGTACAGAAGGAGCATGAGCTGCCCTGGGCCATTAGAGTTTTAGCTACATGATGTTGGACATCAACAGGAATGGTACTAACCAAAGCAGTTAGGATCATAGATTTTCAAATAAAGACACCATTAGCTACCAATGATTATTCCACTTAGGTTAACTGTATGGGGGGAGGGCAAAAATACATACACAAAGCTGAATGTCTAGGACTTTAATGAAAACAAAAACTATGCTGACATGGGGGAAGAGGGTCAAAGACAAGGCAGGAGATTGAAACAAAATTAAAGGACTAAACAACCTAAATTAAGTATTCATGATGAATGAGAAGGTCTTGATGCAGACAAAAAAAAAAAAACAAAAGGCAACCAAAGGAAAATGTTAATGTAGCAATAAAGGACTAGAGGGCTAGCAAACAGAGTAGAGGACTGCCACACAAGATGTGGGAAGGGATGGGGCGTGGAGATGGGCAAGGAACACCACATGGGGGCAAGCAGAAGGGCATAAGAGTGGTGAGGGTAGCAAACACAAATTGAAAGGGGGGGGTGAAGTAAGAGAATACATCAAGAAGGGGACATTAAGGAATACAGCAGAAAGAACAGTGGGGCACAATTGGTCGGGCTAAGCAAAGACTGGCGATCAAAGAAAACCCACTGAAAGTACAGGTGCTACACTTCAGTCTTCACAGAGGGAAGAAAGGGAAGGTGCCATATGGTGAGATGGACAGAGCAAGGTAAAAACAGAACTGGATGGACATCAGGTCAGAAAACAATGAGGTGGAGAGAAAACTAGCTACCCTTAAAGAGGATAAACTGCAAGCAGCACAAAGAATACCTCCCAGTGTCTTCAGGAATCCAGCCACTGTACTGGTAACTGTAGTGGAAACCTTAAAAAGGTTACAAACCAGTACAGAAGTATATCAAGACAAGCAAGCATAGAACCCTATTATGGTGGTGAAGGCAGGAAAATTCAGGGAACTACTCAGGAGAGTCCGTGTTTCAAGCTAAAGCTTAATTTCGAAGGGTAATATGACTGCAGCAAAATGAAATACCTGTACTGCAAAAAATGACACTTGGTAGAGAATGTTACTGAGATAACCTGTAATCTGCAAGACAACAGCCACCAAGGGTTCATGGCCAAAAAGAACAATATTAGACATGGGATATTTTCACCTTCAAAGGCTAATGTGCTAACTGCAATGATCGTCATGCCAAGCAGTACAAAGTACTAGCACAAAATTCAGTTTGCAATATATATCTCTTGTTTTCACTACACCTCGTGTGTGTTATTTACTAAGCTCCGACATGACATGGCGTCAAAGACTGTTGAAAAACATCCTCGGAACTGAATGCTCCAGGAAGAACACCAGCCTGAGAAGGGTTAGGATCACACAATTAGCAAACAGGCAAGCATCAGGGTGAAGGTGGGGGGGGGGGGAATACTGCAACATACATAAGAGAAGGACATCTATGGTTATGGTAATATTTTACATAACCATTCTAAGTCCTTCTTATTCATATGTTGCAGCATTCATAACATGAGGAATACCAAAGCTCACGCTGAAAAGAACTGGGAGGAGGTGCAGCAGCACTCTCATAACCCCTTCAGGATAGCCCTTGCAAAACCAGCTCTAGACCTGGAAATGCCATCCAACAAAGTGTGTACAGAGAACCAGGTAGCTGCTTCTAATATATAGGAGGTGTCCAGACCATTGAAGAAAGCACCAGAAGAGGACACAGCTCTAGTGGAACGTGCCTTAACTGGGGAAGCAAGAGTTTTCCCATGAGACACAGAGCTAAAGGAAATGGTTTTAGAAATCTAAGTGGATATAGTCTGCTTGGAAACTGGCCTGCCCAAAGGCCTAGAATGATAGGAAATAAAAAGACGAACAGACTTCCTAACAGGCTTGGTTTTGTCTAAATAAAATCAGAGCTGTCTATCCACATCAAAGGTGTATAAAATCCTCTCACTAGAGGATTGTGGAGATGGGAAAAAAGGTGGGGCAGATTAATGGACTGATTAAGGAACAACTCATTCACCACCTTGGGCATAAATGACGTATTAATGCACAAGGAAACCCTATCCCTGTGGTAAAACAGTAAAGGGGGAAGAGGCCATCAATGCCTGAAGTTCAGAGACCCTTTTGGCAGAGGTGATGGCCACCAGAAGCATTGTTTTTCAAGTGTAATGCTGAAGAGAACTACCACCTGCTGGTTCAAAAGGGGCAAAGTAAGTTTCTCTAGAACAAAATTTAGATCCCAATGAGGATGAACTGGTTTCCTTGGTGGTCTGATATGAAGAACATCTTTTAGGAAAAATTTAACTTCCACCCTTGAAGCCAAATTAGGAATCACAGGCTGAGATTGCTGAAAGATGAGCTTTTACTGAAGAGTATGACAATCCACTATTCAATAATTCACGCAGGTAAGACAGAAGCACTCGAACATCCATCAGCAGTGTTTGTAGGTCCTTAGAAATACACCAGATGGAAAACCTTTTCCATTTGGAAATGTAGAACTTCCTAGTACTGGGTTTTCTGGGCTACCGCAAAACCTGCAACACGTCCTCAGAGAAAAGGTGTCTGATAGGGATCAAAACCCTTTCACCCACAAAATCAGCTGCAGGATTGACATCTGTGGACGTATTAGAGATCCCTTGCCCTGTATGAGTAGGTCCACTCTGAGGTAAACTGAGATGACTGCCCTTGACTAAATGCAGGAGGGGTAACCAATGCTGTCTTGGCCAAAACGGGTTACCAACAAGATTTTTGGTTGCTCCTGTTGGATCTTCAACAGGACATTTTGGAGAAGCGGAAGGGAGGAACGCACAGAGAAACTTCCCCTTCCAAGAGAAAGGTAGGACATCTACCTTGCATGCCAGAAGATGAGGAACTCTGGCACAAAACTTTGGAAGTTGTCTGTTCATAGGGGAGTTGAAGAGATCTATCGGAGATGTACCCCACTGATTGACGATGTCCAGAAACACATCACTGCGTAACATCCATTTGTCAGAATGGAGTCACAGACCTGCTCAATGTATCTGTCACAATATTTTGAGTGGAGAGTGCTTGGACGGTGAGTTGACTCAGAGGCTAACTCCCAAGCTTGGAAAGCCAGTCTGCACAGGAGATGAGACTGGGTCCCTCCTGCTTGTTGACATGCCAATGGACTGTGGTGTTGTCTGTGAACCACTTTATGGCACCTGGAAGAGGAGGTTTAAAAATTTGCAGAGCGAAAATGAGGGCTTTCATTTCTTGTGTGTTCCCTCTTTTGGGAGGGAGACCACACATCTTAAACCTTCCAGGGTGCCATGGTTGCTCCCATCCCAATTCTGAAGCATCCGTAAACAGCTCCTGAGTGGAAAGAGGCAGCCGTAAGGGAAGGCCTAGATTCAAGATAACCTGCTGAATCCACCAGTGCAGTTCCTTTTTCAAGTAGGGAAGAAGGGGAATAAACTCCAACAGATGAGTGTGTTGTATCCATATTGCCCTAAGGTACCACTGGAATTTCTTCATGTGAAGCTTGGCTAGAGGCAGCATAGGGGTAGTGGATGCCATAAAGCCCAAGAGGGGGAGAAACTCCCTGGCAGTCAGGGACTGGAGAAGCATGACAGCCTGGAAGTAGGGATTGAGAAAGAGAACCTTCTGGAGAAGTAAGGAAGCCAATATTCTGTGTTTGTATTCTGCATCCTAGAAAAACATGGTCTTATGAAGGGAACAGGGTAGATTTTTGAAAGTTGGCTGTGAATCCTAGATCCTCCAAGCAGAGACACTGAAGAACAGATTCTCTTGTAGGGTGTCTGGAGAATAAGCCTTGAGGAAAAGATCATCCAGGTATGTGAAAATTTGAATACCGCTTAGTCTGCAAAACAGGAGCTAAACATTTTGTGAAGACCCTTGGACCCATAAATAATCCAAAAGACAAGGCAGAGAATTGAAAATGTGAGGAAGCAATAACAAAGCAAATATGTTTCCTGAACACAGGATGAATAGTAATGTGGAGGTAAGCATCTTTGATAAACAGAGACACCATGTAGGCCTGAGGAAGGATGAGGGGAAGTAGAGGGTTTAAGGATAGCATGTGAAAGGTGGGAAGCTTCAGGAAGGTGTTTAGGTGTGACAAGTCTAGGATGGGCCTCCAGGGACCATCTTTCCTGGGAACCTGGAACATGTAAAACCCTTTCCCTATTTGGGAAGGTGGCACCTCCCAAATGGTACCCTGAGAAAGAGGATTGGAAATGACTTGTGGAAAGTAATCCAGCTGTTCTTTTGGGGGTTGTGGAATACCTCTGAAGGAAGGTAGAGTCTTCCACACCATGAAGTATCCTTGAAGGATGATTAAGAGGACCCAAGAGTCCTGGGCGATTTTCTTCCAAGCAGGCAGAGAAAGACATAAGGTAAAGGGGGCATGGCTGCAAGAAGGTTGGTAGTCACAGACTACCTGGCTTGTTTAGAAAGGGCTACTTCTGAGCAGCAAGAGATGTTGAAAATGTGCCCGAGTAGTGCTTCCTAGTATCTCTTTTACCCTTGGAAGACAGTTTTGGAGGGTATCCTTACAAAGGGGGTTTTAGAGTGGTAGTTCCTTTGAAATCTGGGGACACAAAAATGCGTTTTAGATCTTGCAGCGCTTTGCCCTTTTCTTGCATGGACTTGAATAGTTCTGCTGCAGAAGCACCACACAAGGCCGTGTCAAGGGGTGCATCCATAATTTTAGCCTTTACGTCATGTGGAAAGGGCTGTAGTCTGAGCCCACCCAAGAACAGACCCAGAAGCAGCAGCTCTGGCAGATGCCTTCACAGCATCGTAGCTACACTTAACTGAATAACATGCGACTTGAACAGAAGAGCTCAGAATGGAGGATAACTGAGCTTTAGTAGGACAGTCTGGAAGCTCTGAAATTAGCTTACTGGCATCAAAGAGAAGGGCTAAAGAGTATTTTGTCATATGTGTCTGGTAGTTTGTGGCTCTAAATGACAAGGCTGCTATAAACTTTCTTCCCCATCCACTCCACAGCTTTATTATCCTTGTCTGAGGGGAGAATGGAAATGGAAGGCAGCATCTTAGAGGCCTTATCAGCAGACACAGAAATAGTTGCAAGATCTGCAGAGGGACATTTAAACAGGAATTTGGAATCCTCCGGCACCTTGTAAAACCACTTTTGACCTTTTAGGGGCAGCAAGCTGGGAATCAGGGCACTTGGAAGGTGCTGAAAAAGCATCTAAATAAGCTGGTAGCACACGTGAGACTGCAGATCGAAAGAGGAATCCAGCTGCAGAAGGTCATAATACCTTTTTTGAATTTCTGACACATGGGAACAATCGCATTTAAAGAACTCCCTCATTTTAACAATGGTTTCCCCAAAAGAAATATCCTCCCTGGAGAATCTGTGCCATTTGATACTTCTTCCAGGGAAGCATATCCTAAGGGAGGTGAAACTTGGGCACAGTATGTCAATGAATCATCCCCAGATGAGTCATCTTCATCAGATGAAATCTCAACTGAAATCCTCTTATGTGGGGTAACAGGAGAAGGGAAAGAGTCCAGCGGATTGTCTCAGGCCATAAAGACATTAAAGAGCCCTTGTGAAAAGGCTTGCTAATCTCCAGGTTGTTCTGGGGAAGAAGAAGAAGCATGCTTAGCTTTCTGCTGCTTCTTCTGTGGGACATCCATGTGGTGGGAATGATGAGGGACCCACCGTTGGCCTGCACTCTAAAATATTGCTCTGGACATCTTCAGGAATAATGATTTGAGGAAGGTCATGACAGCCTTCAGTAACAACAAGCATGGACTCCCCCTACGTCCATAGCGGATGCCTGCTTATCCCCAAGGACGTGTTAGTAGGATCCTTCACAGCCTCCATCCCAGTACCCGTGGAAGAATGGCCTACTGACTACAAAACAGTCTCTGGGCCAACATCGGCCTCAGGAGAGATGTCTGGAATTGGAGGAGCAGTGGGTAAGTCAGGCCTAGATTTCCGGCCTTCTTAATTACTGGCTCACATGAAGGGCTAAAACGTACCTTCAATATTGCGTACTAAGTGCTTAAGGAGCTGGTTCTCTACGTACAGACTGAAGGAAGCTAGACTGCACATGGTCTTGGGGACAAAGGGCTTGCAAAACTGAATAAGAGGTATGGGGCATCGTTAGGACCTAGGCAAAAGACAAAGAACATGGGAATCTTTATGTGGAATTTGCTGTCCACACTGACACTTGCCCTTCCTAGCTGACATGTAACATCAACCACAATAGTAACACAAAATAAGACCCCCCCCCCCAACAGGGGCACTTATCTAGATCGGAATCTGCAACTTCACTGATGAGCAAATGACTGGAGAGGACATTCTGCCTGGCAGCAGAAAGGTTCCGAGGATGGCTGCGTACCGACATCCACATTACACCAGACATTACTTTATGACCGGAGGACTGGATCTGTGTGTGACGTCACATGTAGCCTACAGTAGCATTAGACTTTTGTATTCTGGCCAGACATACAAGTCAGCAGACTCCCTCATGTTATGAATACTGCAGCATGCGAATAGAAAGACATCTACATGTAAGCATGTTACTGAACTGAAAACCACAGCTAAAAACTGAAAATTGTAAAATGCATGATTCCCTAATAAGAGATAAAATACTTGTCATATCTGAAGGGATGACATGAGGGGGATAAACTAAACTCTGTGAATGTATGGACAGCGAGCAAGACATCCCTATGTATACTTATGTAAAAAGAATCAAACAAAAATGAGAAATAAGGGCAGGAGGCACAGTAATGTAAAAGCAGTGGATATGAACAAGGAAGCTATGAAGCAAAGTACTGCATCAAAGCACCAAAGATGGAGGCACTTGCATCACTGAAATGCAGACATATTGCTGTAGGTGCTACAGAAAAAAATGGTTTCTGCTTTTAATAAAGCCTGCAAAACTCTGTGCACAAACGTACAATGAAAGAAGTGAGTAAGACAATTGTCAGAAGATGCTCATAATGGTTTCGGTCTGCTTGGCACTAAAGGGAGACGAGAGAGCTACATGCTAAGCGTTAACCTACACAGACAGGTATCAACCTAATAAGCAACTAAAAAATGTTGTCTTCTTTAATAGTTAAAATTCTAGGCACAAATTCTCCTAATACATCGGGTTGTGTGGTAGGCGAGAATTAAACAACCATAAAAAGAATTGGTAGTATAAAGCCGAAGAATGCACATGTTCAAATTCAATTACAGTCACACAGACATTTCAGCTACAGTGCAAAACTCGTACAATGATAGACATTCTGCAAGACTGTGCTGAGTTATGTGCAGGTTGGGCAAAGATATTGGGAAAATATCAAAAATAAATAAACTCTAATATGCAGCCAGTGATACACACTCCCAGAAAAGTACCTGCAGGACTCAGAACTGAAGAGCAGGGGCTAATGCGAAAGCACAGGAGTTACTTAGAAACCATTAGAAACAGAAGGGATAAATAAAGGTTTCCAGCTGTGAAGACACATTTATACTGATGCAGAACAGCCAGCTAAAGTGGAGGATGCCCTATTTATCGGTTACAAAGTAGTGGTCTCAGTGCCAAATGCACCCTCCACACTAGATGAAAATTAGGGTTTCTAACATTCTAACACAAATCTAGCTCAAGAAAGCACCAAATGACATGCTATCACTACACAATTAGGAAGACACACAATCCTTAAACTCTAGTTTGGTATTCTGTCAGCACCACAGATGCTCATCTTTGTGAAGCTCCAGAAAGGTGCTGTCCAAATAAACGAACGCATGGAAGGTGAGAGAAGCATAATTACTGAATTTTCAGTGTGAGGTAAAACAAGAGAGACTAAAACAGCACAATTTCAAGCTAATTAAGAGCAAATGTAATATCATAATGACAAGTTTTAAAATCCATGAATCATATTCCATCATCAAAGAGTCTGAAATCTGACTTGGAAAACAAACTGGGGCAACTTTGTAAATGGACAAGGTCAAAGGCAAGTAGTCATCACAGATTTCTGGGAATTATGTATTACCTTGCAAAATGTGTACTTCACTTGACAAACAACTACAGCTCTGCAAGATGCAGCCTGGAAATAGAGCTATAAACAAATACTTTTGAAATTCTCTGGAAACTGCAGATGCTGCAACATTAAAATATACAATAAGAAATGTTTGCGTTGCAAGTAGATGCCATTCACAAGTGCAAAGGAGCTGTGGTCTTACAACAGGCAGAACAGTAATCTTGTTTAAAGGTCAGGATAATTTACTAATGCACAAAAGAGATGCACTCAAATAAAATGGGAAACCTTAGCTATAGTGCAAAAAAATGAGAAATTCTATAACCACGTTCAAGTTCAGCGCAAAAAGAAGACACGCTTGAAAAGCACATTCAGAAAGTCACTGTACAAGGCATCTCCAAGATTAAAAACAGGACGCTTAAACCACAAAAAAAGACAGAAAGCAAGCTACAGGCAAGGTAAGAACATATTCACAACACAGATAAGAATAACTGCTAAAAGGAGTTCCAAGATGGCTGAACACTGAGGAACAGATTTGTTTGTAGCTCTGCCAGTGTGATAACAGAAACTCAGCAGAGAAGGTCAGTAAACTTGTGTATATGGGCAAATTTTAGTAAATGGCAAATTGTGCACCGCCTGGATGCCAGGAATAAAGAAATACACAAGACTTTGGAAACAATCAGCTACAAAAAGTAAGGAAGAAACACTGACTGGGGAAAGTTCTGCAGCGGTTCCGCAAAAAGCAAGGAAACCTTCAGACATGACTTCCAATAACCTACAAGAAGATACTAAACAGCTGCATACAGAACTGGTTAAATAAACAAAACACTGACTGAGTATAACAAAAGGCTGGAAAAATGGAAGAAGCTTTAAACAGATATTCAGATAAGATGATCAAACTGCAAAAATCACAGGTCGAAATGAAGAAAAGGCTGGCTGAATAAGAAAATGCTTAGGAAGAGAGGTTTCAAAAAATAACAAAATTAGAGGACAGAGCATGTAGAGAAAACCTGAGATATTTAGCTATACCAGAGAAGGTAGAAGGAACAGACTGCATTCATTTTATGAAAGCACAAATAAGCAACTGGACTGGTATTCCACAGCAGGAGTTGTTAGTTGAAACAGCACACTGTGTGTATGCTCCAAACCTAGCTATAAGAAAGCAACCTAGACATTTAATAGTAAAGATGCAATCCTACCAACAGAAGGAGTTGATTCTGACAAAACTGTGGCAGGAGGACACAATACTAAAAGTGGGAGACAGCAAATTGTTTGTGGAGAATGAATTGTACACCAGGGAAGAGAGAAGTAATTCCACTATTCAGTGTCGAAACACAGGTGAGAGATTCAAACTGCTGTATCCAGCTGTCTAATGTATTCTTCCCTGGAGGGACAAGATAATTTTTTGATGGAGTGCACGCTAAGGAGGAAATACAAAAGTTTGTCCAAATAAAGTGAGATGTGAAACAGGAAATTCTGCTTCTTATTCCTCTGGTAATAAAGACCACAGAGAGACTGTACATGTGAAATCTTTTGTAGTATTTCAAAGGAAAATGTTGGCAAGAAGGGAGTGAGTGCAAGAGTTGACTAGAAGAAACAAGAGTACGCTGAAAATGAAGCAAACACAGGATTTGGGTGATGGAGATGAATAGTAATAAAACCATTTACTTAATTTGAGATTACAATGCAATAATTATATTTGTGAAATATGACAGAACAAGAAATTCTGGAAATACTGGACTTTTTCAAAATGTGTTGCGATTTGTGGGGACTCAAGTATACTGCCCTACTTAATGTCATTAAATGTTCGGAAAAGTGCTTTGGGGAGGGGAACAGAGGGGGAAAAAGCTAACTGCAAGTTAAAAACTCTAACAGTACTGTATATGTGGTGCATGGTTTTCTTTGCATGCTATTTTAAGTGTAATGGGGAATGTTAACAGATATTTTTCTTCTCCCCTCCTCACTTTCTTCTTGTACAGTTGTGATAAATATAGGCAATGCAACGAATAAAATAAAAAAGGAGCCTGGTTAAAGAGGCATGACAAAGTTAAAATTAAAATGTGCCTTTTTTTCATTCTTGCATGGGGAAATGACTGGCTTAAGGACCTTAGATTGTTTAGAGAGCACATAAATTAAAAATATTTATGATTTTTTTTTCCCCTAGTAAATGCATGTATACTAACTAGCAACTCTGCAGCTGGTCTTGATGTCTCCATGCAGACAGTGTGATACAGAAACTGGAGAGAGTCTGGTGGAAGGGGATTGGCTGAGGGAAAACATGCATGTATACTAACTAGCAACTCTGCAGCTGGTCTTGATGTCTCCATGGAGACAATGTAATAGAGAAACGGGAGAGAGTCTGGTGGAAGAGGTTTGGCTTGAGGGAAAAAAAAAGAACAGAGAAGTTGGCTAGGGCATAATGTTCTCTGAAAATAATCAGGCGGTTTCCCAGCTGTGAGAGCTTTAAAAATACAAACCCAATTAGACATGAAGTAGTTTTCTCACTAGTTTTTGAAATGCAATAGGGTTACTAATATAAATAGTTGCTTTTGTTTTTTTTTTTTTATTTCTCCCCTCTTCTCTTTTTCTTTGCTCAGTTTTAAGAAATGTAGGCACTGCAATGAAAAAAAAGAGGAAGGGAGAGAGGAAGGGTCTGGTTAAGAGAGTATGACAAAAGAAAAATCAGTGTGCTTTTTCCCATGCTTTCATAGGTAAAGGACTGGGTTAAGACCCTAACAGTTATCCAGTAACAAATTTATTACAAAACATGTAAATGAAAAATAAATATTTAATATTATAAGCCTTTTTTCTGGTAAAAATGTACCCTTGGCAGTTTTGTGTCTGGTTTGCATGTCACTAGAAGACAATTTGATAAAGGGAAAGGGCTTGGAGAAAGCATTCGTGTTTTCTCAGCTGGGAGAGTTATAAAGATAGACAAAATCAAATAGCATTTACTAATAGCACAGGCTATACCAAGCATCTTAGCATGAATAAACTTTATTTTTGGCTAACTCTAGTCTGTCTGTGTGGCTATCAACTTACAACTATTGCTCTTATTAGGAAGCAAAAACTTCAAAATTTGAAGATGTACATAGTTTTTGAGTGTTATTATTAAGTTAAAGGACCACTACAGGCAAATGATGAAGAAAACATATATTTTTTATCTTGCCATGATTTACTACACCTCCCAAAGCTGCCTTCAGCAAAATAAGTACTCATTCCTAATTTTATTTTGTTTTTACTCGTCTGCCCTCATGGGGGCAGACATGGTGATTCCTTTGGAAAGCTAAATCTGTCCTATAATGCAGACTGTGAGGACAAATAGCCCTACCATTTGTTGACAGACTAGACTTCCACTCACTTACAATGGAACTCCTGAAAAAAACTGCCAAGTTTGAGAGTCTGCAGCTCATGTGTCATTGACCGGTATGCGCTGAGTTTTACAAATGTTGTTTCTACTGATGTACAACACATTCACTGAAAGAAACTTGCAAAAAAAGTGTCAAATTACTGAGATAAAAAAAGACTTTTCACAAGGAGCAGTTTTGCAAGTTTCAGTTCCTGGCCAGGTTACTCTTTCCCATCTCCCCTCCTTCAGTGGGCTACAGTCTCACATTTCCAGCTTTGCTAGATTCAACTACTTAGTCAGCTTTGCATGACAATAGAAATAAAAAAATAGCCTGGTGTGCCACTAAAACTGTTCCCTTGTATGTCTCTTCACTTCTGAATAGCAATTCCCAAGAATAAAAAAAAAAAAGCAAACTCATCAGTCCAGAGTTTAGGTTAGTCTATCCATTTTTTAAAATCTGCACAGTAAAATATTCAACTTGTAATGCATTTTGGCTGCTGACATGGTTATCTTTACATAGTTGTTCTCTTATAGTATAACCTGAACGTTTGGTATTTAATGATAAATTTTACAACAGTTCTCAGTTTCTTAACAATGACCTCCTCCCAAGCCTCTGATGTGACCGAATGCTTTCTTACTATTGCTTTATGTAGTTTGTCTTAGTTGCATATTTGTAGTGGGTTTCTCATCCTCTCAGCAACAGACTCCTGGAGAAGCATATACTTGTATAGAAAGAGTACCAGCAGCTGTAGCAGTGATACCATACTCCAAAACAATGCACTCAAACATAGTACTGACAAACACAAGGGAAGGTATATGTCTGAATCAAGCAGTGATGAAATTGCTAGGGACTTCGCTGAGCAAAATTTTTCTCTTAATTTCTCCATTTCATAATGCATAACATTCGCACCACACTTACAAAGGCACATCTCCACCTTCCACAAACACAGCAACCCACACCCACACAACTGCTACAGTTTCTCCCTTCAGTTATTGCAAGCCATGAACAACACTATTTAATAAGGATACCTACCAGACAAGTCTGCATAGCGCACTTGGTCTACCTGCATCACTGCAGCTCCCCCCCCCCCAGCAACTGCAACATTGCCAGATAAAACCACTGCTATGGTCCGGTTTCTCCCTACCATTATTCCAAGCCAAGAATAACACTTTTTAATAAGGATACCTACCAGACAAGTCTGCATAGGTGGCTGGATATTTACAGTTCTTGTTATTAGCAGATGTGGTCCTTAACAGTTATGCTTTAAACATTGTGACTGGTTATTTACATTTCCTTTTACAGCACATTTGTTACTTTTACTAGTTATTTTTTAAACATTGTTTTGGCCGGCATGCACACCTACAAGGCCCCCCCAGGCAACTATAGCGTTGTCTGTTGCCACTGGGTGTCATTATGTAACAATATACTTGCTATATCTTGTCCCAAATAGATCTGCCTCCACACTGAATACTTGTAAAGTAAGGCAGGTACCATTTACTTGGTGTATTTTGTCCCCAAGAAAGATTTACCTTCCTTTGTATTACTTGCACACCAAGGCCTTAAAGTACTGTTTCTGCCACTAACTGCTTACACTCCTAATTTGTGATTCGACCTCTTCCTTGCTTACACTTGCATTACAGCTCCAAGGCTTCCACTTCTTATGCTGATTACTTTCCTTTGCAGTCTTCTGTGAGGGTCGGGACAGATCTCTACCGGCTTCTTCTGGTTATACCTGCCCCCATTTTGTATCTCCCTCCTCCCCCATGCACATTAACTAGTCTATATTAGTGGGTCTCCTTGTGCGGCGCCCTTCTGAAAGTTATCTTTCGGTCTGCTTGTGGTGAGGAAGCTTCCCCAGACCTTTTTCAGTGTGACTGTACAGTATAAGTAAATTAAACTAGTACAATACAGCCTAAACAGACACATGTGGTGTAAACAGAAACAAGTGGAATGATACATTTGGTGTACAAAGAAAAGAAACAAGTAAGCCCATTGATATAATTGGAGTTAGTGTTAGCCCCGCTGCACTCGGGCTCACTCTACTCCCCTCCCTGCTTCCTATTCCCACCCGCCCCCACTAGTGCTACATTTCAACTGAACTTAGCCGCGCCCATCATGCTAACCACTAATCACTGAATCTGCCCCACCCGTTACCCATTTCCTTCTCTTCCACTATTCCATATCCTGTAAAGCATAGTCTTCCATCTAACTGCCTTACAATCACAAACAACACCTCTCATCATCCACCACACCCACCCCATCCCAAGCAGATCTCTCACTCATGACCAAACCATGCCCAAACTACCCAAACCCACATACATACACCTCTTACTATTGCTCCTAGGTGTATCCACACTCCCACTGCTAACTTCCATCACCAAAAACAACTTAATTTTATCCATATACCAAGAAAAACTGACATTACTACAACACACCCTTTTACTCAACTAGTCCCATATCACTATCAAACCTTTATTCACCACTATGCACACATATCACAGCCATCA
Source organism: Protopterus annectens (assembly GCF_019279795.1). Lineage (NCBI taxonomy): Eukaryota > Metazoa > Chordata > Ceratodontiformes > Protopteridae > Protopterus > Protopterus annectens. The sequence goes on from NC_056747.1 coordinate 42,088,111, forward strand.
TACTACCAGTCTCAAACAACTATAAAGAACTTTAAGACCCTAAACAAACTACTCAAACTCTACTTTTACCTCAGAACCTAACTCATTAGCTGCGGTGATATACACCTAAACCCAGGCCCAGAAAATCTAGAAGCTCCAACCCGAACGATAACCTACTCCACCGAGACAAATCCACGCTCCTCATTTTAAATTTAAATATTAAGTATACTAAACAAAGTCCATGACCTTCATGCACTACTCTCCTTTTATCAACCTGAGATAGTCATACTAACAGAGACTTGGCTTAAACCAGGCAACCACAACAATGAAATCACTCCACCAGGTTACAATATAATTCGTAGTGATAGAATAGGTAAAAAAAAAGGGGGGTGTTGCTGTAGTGTATAAATCTCACATCATCCTTGAGAAAGTAGACATAACAACCCTAGACCTCATAAAGTTGAACTCACTCTAACAAAATTAAAACTTAATGATAATAAACGCATCAACATCATAGGGTGCTACATCCCCCCAGGCAACATCCCCATTACAGAAAAACTCCTAGAATGGATATCTAACTCCCTCCCCAGGAAAGCATAGTATTAGGAGACCTTACTAGTGACTGGCAAAACTGTTCCATTCATAAGCCACTCTCCCATATTAACCTACATGGCCTAACCCAACTCATCACTTCCCCCCACAAGAACAGACAAGAGAACCAAACATCAATCCACTCTAGATTGGATACTCTTATACCACCCATCACTGATATCCCTAGCAGGGTGTCTACCAGACACCAAGTAGTTACCAAGCCACATTCTTACTCGGATCAAAATCACCACAACTGACCCAAATATCTACATGCCTAATTAGAAACAAAAAACACTAACTGCTTCAACTTTATAAACAATCTAAAATGTGCAACTGGATCCCCCCTTAAAACCTACCTCTTGATGAAGCTGTACTATATTTCAATACTACCTTCTTAAACACCCTTAATCATCATGCCCCCTCCAGAACAACAAGAATTAAAACTAAATATGCCCCCTGGTTAGCCCCAGACACAAAATCCCTCCTCAAAAAAAGAAACAAGGCCTGGACCAACTACCTAAACAGTATACCCCAACTGAACAAGCAAATATATGTTGAACTACATAACAAAGCCAAAAAACTCACCAAAACAGACAAAACATCTTGCTACTAAAAGTTACAGGATAAGCACAGGAACAACCCACAAAAATTCTGGGCAGCAATTAACTCTATTCTACAACCAGGTACAACAACTACCCCAACCTCAAAAATAGATTATAACCAAGAAGACATCCCCATACAATTTAATAAATACTTTATGGAAACTATCCAGACCCTTACAGCCAACCCTATGACAACATCCCCATCCCTGCAAATCCACCCCACACCCCCAACAAGTGCCTCAAGTTCAGCTTCCACCCAAAAACCAACCAAATTTTATTTTATTTTTTATTTTACATTTGTTAACCGGGCTAGTCTGGCTGGGTACATGTCCATTTTCAGCAGAGGCCCGAGGAGAAAAGCTCCACTATCAGACTAAGACACTACAGATTAGGAAGTAAAGTACAGTTTTGTACCTACCATAAATGTAGATGTTCGAGGATCCACATTGCTGCAGTCCTAACTATTGGGTAGTCCGCTGTCCAGTCGGCCCGAATACCAAAGTATATGGCTGACGTCGGTCAGGGCGCATTAGACTGACGTCAGTACGTCAGGGTACTAATACGCATGACCGACGTCATATCCTCAGTCTTTTCTTGCCCCAGATGTCAGAAGACCCTGAAAAGATAAGGCCAAAAACCAAAAACTCCCAACATACCTGCACCAAAATATATATATATATATACAAAATATACAAAATGAGCAGAATATAACCTCACCTACACAACCATCCCTAAACACAGAGGGGAAGGAGGGAGGGTAAATTGGACTGCAGCAATGTGGATCCTCGAACATCTACATTTATGGTAGGTACAAAACTGTACTATGTTCTTCATTCCACATTGATGCAGTCCTAACTATTGGGTAGAATCCCAAAGCAGAGGTAAGGGAGGCTGGCAAATCATAAGGCAGCAGGAACTGACAACATGCCCTGCAAAATAGCTGTGGCAAAACCAGCCCTAGACTTAGAGTAGAGAGGAAGGTGATAATGCTTAGAGAAAGTATGTACTGAACTCCAAGTAGCTGCCTCCAAAATATCCTTAGTTGCCACCCCCCTCAGAAATGCTGTTGAAGTGGCAGTAGCCCTAGTGGAATGAGGCCTAATCCCAGCTGGAATCTCCTTGCCATGATGGGAATAACAAAATGTAATGCAACACCCAATCCATCTAGAAATAGTTTGTTTTGACACAGGCTTGCCCTGAGAACTCAGAGCAAAAGAAACAAACAACTGCTGAGACTGCCTAAAATCCTTAGTCCTGCTCAAATAATAACGCAATTGCCTGTGTACATCTAAAGTATGCAAAATCTTTCCCCTTTATTTTGGGGATCTGCATAAAACGTAGGCAAATGAATAGTTTGGTTTAAAGCCACACTAGAAACCACTTTAGGCATAAAGGAAGGATTAGTACGTAATGATACCCTATCCTTATGAAAAATCAAAAAAGGCTCAACCGCCATAAGGGCCTGTAACTCAGAAACCCTTCTTGCAGAAGTAATGGCCAACAAAAAAGCAGTCTTCCATGACAAGTATTTCAGTTCAGCAGTAGCTGCAGGCTCAAAAGGTTGTAGAGTAAGTTTCTCCAACACAAAATTGAGATCCCAAGCAGGAGTAGGAGCTCACGTGGGGTCTTATATTCTTTGCCCCTCTAAGAAATTGCTTGAACAAAGGATGTGAAAACAATGGTGGGTCACAATCATAGTGAGCTGAAATTGCTGCAGCATGAATCTTAATGGAAGAGAAAGACAAACCTTTGTCCAATAACTCAGTAAGATATTGAAGAGCCACACTCAAATTAGGCTCTGAAATCTCCAAATTCTTTGCTGCAGTCCAAAATAAAAATCTCTTCCATTTTCTGCGTACACTTTCCTTGTACTAGGTCTTCTGGCTTCCATAATCACATTTAAAACTTGTTGAGGAAGTTGAGACCTGCTGTCTTTCAAAACATTATATGCCAGGCTGTTAGATGAAGAGAGTGAAGCTTGACATTGAGCAGACGACCGTCCTTCTGAGACAACAGATGTGGAATCAAGGGTAAAGGCCATGGAGGCTTCTTTACCAGACTCCTCAGTAATGGGTACCAGTGCTGCCGAGGCCAATCTGGAGCTATTAAAATCATCCTTGGCTTGTCTTGTCTGACCTTTAGAAGCACCTTTGGAAGAAGAGGCAGAGGTGGAAACGCATACACATGAAGATTTTTCCAACTGAAAGAAAGAGCATCCACTTTCCAAGCTGTGTGATGAAACCTCTTTGTGCAAAACTTTGGCAGCTGGTGGTTTATTGGAGAAGTTTAACAGATCTATGTCTGGAGTTCCCCAGGACACTGTCAACTTTTGAAATACATGAAGATCCAGTTTCCACTGTGGGGATCCATGATTTGTCTGCTTAACACATCTGCTAAGGAGTTCTGTGCTCCCGGCAGAAACCTTGCCTGAAGAGTTAGTTGCAAGCTGAGCGCAGTCTCCCATAAAATCATTGCTTGCCTGCACAATGGGTAAGAATGTGTTCCCCCTTGTTTGTTGATGTACCACATGACAGTTGTGTTGTCTGTTAGAATCAACACCTGCCCTGGAAGAAGTAACTCCTTGAAAGCCATTAATGCAAACTGGACTGCTAACATCTCCTTCATGTTGATATGTAGATGCTGTAGTCTGGCAGGCCACTTGTCTTGTATCCACTTTCCATTTAGATGAGCTCCCAAGCAATGTCTGAGGCATCTGTCGTTAGAATTTGACTCGCCTCTGGCCGGGTCACAGAGAGTCCCTTGTTTAGGTGACATTCCTGAGCCCACCACAAAAATTCCTTTTGAATGCAAGGTATTATTTGAATGACAGTGTCCAAATCCTGGCAGTGCTGTGTCCATACATTTTGGGATACCATTGTAGCTTCCTCATATGCAGTTTGGCATTGGGAAGCACCAGAATACAAGATGCCATGAACCCTAAGGCTTGAAGGACTGTCCTTGCAGTCAGCCGGACTGAAGAGATAGTTGATGGAAATAACTGGAAAGATTCTTTTGTTTGTCCGGGGTTAAAAAGGCCATCTGGGCTGCTGTATTCAGTCTCACACCCAGAAAGCACATGTCTTGAGAGGGTACTAGACTGGACTTTATTTCGTTCACAGAATACCCTAGGCATCTTAGCACTGCTATGACATATTCCAAATGCTGTAGAAGGTCTTCCTTTTCTTGAGCCAGAATCAGGCAATCGTCCAAGTAAGGATAGATTTGAATTCCTTTTAGCCTGAAGTAAGCTATCACTGGAGCCAGAACCTTTGTGAATACTCTGGTCGCTGTAGATAAGCCAAAGGGCAATGCAGAGAACTGATAATGAGAATTTCCAGCTCGAAAACGCAGATACTCCCTGCAACTTAGTCTTATAGGCACATGAAGGTAAGCTTCCTTGAGATCTAAAGTTACCATCCAGTGATCTTTGCCCAGCAGAGGTAAAAGCTGTTGTAACGTCAACATTTTGAACTTGGGAATGTCCAGATAAGTGTTGAGGATAGATAAATCCAAAATTGGTCTCCACGTGTTCCCCTTCTTCGGTACTAGGAACAGGCGAGAATAAAATCCTAGGCCCCTTTCTGGCACAGGAACCGGCTGAATGGCCCCTATTTGGAGTAACTGAGAAATTTGCTTGTGAGCCTCTTGTCTTTGTAGAGGAGGAATGTCTGACATGCCTTTGAAAGGAGGCAAGGTATGGAAATAAAACCTGTAACCGTGGTGAATGATATCCAGAACCCATCTGTCTTGGGTAATTAAATCCCAATTTTCTTTGAAAAGAGACAGTCTTCCTCCCAACGGTGCTGCCAGGCGAGAATGAACTGGCAGCTGAAAAGGCAGGTCATTGGGTCTGCTTACGAAAGGACTGACCCCTGCCCTCACCAGAAGTCTGAGCAGGGAACTCCCTGTTCTAGGGCTAAAAGAACCCTGAGCTCTGCCCCTACCACGTCTAGACCTACCCGTAGACTGGGAATCATAAGCAGGATAAGTCCATCCCTTAGCAGGCCAATTTCTACTGAACTGGAGGCTGCACCTGCAAAAATCTTTAACAGTTTGCATAGACTTAGCCTTGTCCTCCATTTTCTTCAAAACTGCTTCTACAGGCGAACCAAACAACACATCAGACTGCAAGGGAGCATCCAAAATCCGTGTCTTAACATGCTCAGCTAAATTCTGATCTCTCAACCAGGCGTGCCTACGAAGAACAGAACCAGTGGCAGCCACCCTGGAGGAGGCCTGCACAGCATCAAAACCACATTGCAAGGAATGTTTTACCCACCTGTTCAGACACATGAACTAAATCCTGCAACTCTTTACACTCAATACCTTCCGCCAGAGCATCCACCTTAGATTTCAACTGTGAAAGGAAATAATTCTGATATTTTAACATGTGAAACTGACAATTCAACGCCCTCATGGCTAAAGTGGAAGAAGTATACACTTTCTTTCCCCATCTATCCAAAGCCCTTGCCTCTTTATCAGGAGGGACAGGATTTTTAACAACTGAGGCCTTCACACCTTTAGGCCCCTGAGAAACAGTTTCCGGGTCTGCCCTAGGACTCTTAAAAAGATACTTATGAGCTTCAGGCACCCTATAATACCTATCCGGTTTAACTGGGGCAGGAGGCAAAGAATCAGGATTCAGGGAAGCCTCTGCAACAACATCTTCCACCACATTCAAATCAGGAGGTATAGCTAAAGGCCTATGCTGGTGTACAAGCATGAATTCCCTACGACTTTTCCTGGAATCAGAAAATCTTGACCTTCCCATTTAAAATGCTCCCTCATGGAATGCAGAGTCTCTGAAAATGAAAAATCCTCAGGAGGGAAGCTGAAGGAGTAGAATCATCCACATCAGAATCAGAATAAGGAGGGTACTCCTGCAAGTCTTCAGAAGACTCAGAAGCCTCGAGCAATGCTCAAAACTCTCAAACTCAGGTTCCACCCTAGGCCTCTTATCAGGAGGGGGCATAGAACCCCTTATCATAGTAATCAAATCCTCTGCCATTTTAAGCATATGTTTCTTAGGCAAAGACCCTGAAGCACTAGGAGAAACCCCACTGAAGCAAAACTCGGCCTGCCCCTCAAAGCAGCCTTGGAAACAGAAGGGAGGCTCTGACCACCTTAGGAAGAGAGGGAAGAACAGCCACCTGAGAAGCCCCTCAGCCTGGCCTACTTCCTGAGAGGAGACATCCTGTAACAGTAAAGTCTCTCCTGAGACTCCAAAGAAACACCTGGCAAAACCTCCGGCTCCACTGAGCCCGAAAGAACCGATGTCTGGGACTGTCGGTTCTTCCACTCTAGGCTTTGCTGTTTTGTCCTTGCGCTTTTAGCGAAGTCAAGGCCGGAGCATCCGACGGCATTTTATAATTACAACGCTTCCCAAACACTAACCTGGCACAGTCTAACCTTCTCTTAATAGTGCGTTTGTTAAATCTAGCACAAGAGCGGCATCCAACAACGCCGTGCTCAGGCCCTAAACAAGGTATACACAAAGTATGGTAATCCCTATGAGGTATCTGTTTCCCACAAGAAATACAGTTATTCACTTTTTCTGACATCCGGTTAAATACTGAGGCAAGAAAAAACAAAATATTCCCCAACGGGGTACTTAGCCAACTTTGATTCGGTCTGAAACTCTGGCTTCAGAAACTTTCAGAACGCCAACCTGCACTCGCAAAATTGCTTCTGCATCGGACCATGCGGCAAAAAAGACTGAGGATATGACGTCGGTCATGCGCATTAGTACCCTGACGTACTGACGTCAGTCTAATGCGCCCTGACCGACGTCAGCCATATACTTTGGTATTCGGGCCGACTGGACAGCGGACTACCCAATAGTTAGGACTGCAGCAATGTGGAATGAAGAACATCTAATAAACAAACAATAACATAATGTACTAAGGCAAAATACAAATGCATATACAGTTTTTATGGACTAGTCTGAGTAGATGACAAACAAAGTTCAGACAAGGGGCTGAGGAGAATAAGCTCCAGTATTACAAAATACAAATTAAAGTTAAAAAAATATCACTAGTAACTAGTCATGACAACAAAATCAGGTATTGGCAAAACTGGTTATTATACAGTGTTAAATATGCAGGTTGCTAGAGAAACAGGTAAGTAATGTAGTTAAAGTTAAGGAAAAGGGAGAAAATATAGTAAACAGAAAGAGGAAAAAGTACAGTAACTGTTTGGTACAAGTATTATGGACTTAGTAAGTCAAGGGAGTAGCCAGTTGGAGAAGGAGAGGGGGAAACAAAGATATTGATGAAATGTAAAGGTAGTAGTATTATAGGAGCTCAGCTAAAAGAAGCAAGAGACAGAAAAGAAAAACAGAAGGTCAGAGGGGGACGAAACAGAAATTAGAAAAAGAGTGAAGGTACAAAAAGGGCTATGGAAATCAGAGTAATTTAGAACAGGAGTGCAAAAGTACACAAGAGCAGACTAGAGTGATTAATAAGGTTGCTGAGGTAGCCAGTTGGAAAAGGAGAGGGGGAAACAAAGATATTGATGAAATGCAAAGGTAGCAGTATTATAGGAGCTCAGCTAAAGAAGCAGGAGACAGAGAAAAAAAAAACAGAAGGCCAGAGGGGGATGCAAACAGAAATTTGAAAAAAGAGTGATGGTACAAAAAAGGGGGCTGTGGAAGTCAGTGTAAGTTAGTACAGGAGTGCAAAAGTACACAGGAGCAGAGTAGAGTGAGTAATAAGGTTGCTGAGTTCAGTCGGGATTGGAGCAGGGACATAGCCAATGAATTAGTAGGTGAGTTTTCATATGTTTTTTGAAAAGGTGACATGAGCCTAGGGAGGTCAGCTCTGCTGGAAGTTTATTCCAGTAAGAACCGATAGTGTTTGCAAATAAGGAATCCCCTGATTTATTATGAGATTTCAATGTGGTAACTAGAAGCTTGTTGGCTGATCTGAGTGTAGTGAGATTTTTATAAGGAGTGATGATTTTGTTTAGTATGGGTGTGTTGGAGGGGTAATGTAGAATTTTAAAAGTGATGATCAGTTGTTGTAGGAGTATTAGGTTTGGAAGTTCAAGCCAGTTTAGTTTCTTTAAGTTAAGACAGTGATGAGTTTGGAATGGAGAGCCAGTGGCAAATCTGGCTATACTGTGGTAGGCATTATTTAGTTTCTTCAGATTAGCTTTAGATATGTTGATAAAGGAAGGAGAGGCATACAGTAATGTAGAAATAAGGTGAGTTTGGGTGAGCCACTCGAAGTAGCCGTAAGAAAGGGCTTAAGTCTGTACAGGGCACCAATCTTTTTATTGACTGTCTTGATAGTTAAATCAATGTGATAGTCAAAATTTAGCTTATTGTCTATGGTGACACCTAGCAGTTTGGTGCAATAGTCAGGTTTGATGATAGTGCCATTACAGGATGCAATGGAAAAAGTAATTGGGGTGGATTTAAAGGTTGGGGTGAAGAGTAGTAGTTTTGTTTTTTTGGGATTTAGGAGGAGACAGATGTGTTGAAACCATTTTTCTGCTGCAGTGAAGACCAATTGGGTAGCAGAGTGGAGTTCTGCTGGGAAGAAGCAGAGCAGATGAGAGAGGAAACAGCTGCATACTGTATACAAGTGGATGTCGGAGGGAAGTGGGCAGGTTATTTATGAAAATTGAGAAAAGTAGGGGACCTAGGATGGATCCTTGTGGAACGCCAATTGTAACTGGGAGTTGAGAGGATAGATGGCTGTCCCAGAGGACAGCTTGTTTTCTATTAGTCAAGTATGAGTGAACCATTGTAAAGCTTGTGAATCCAGTGAGAGGGATTTTAAGGTATCAAGGAGAAGTTGATGGTTGACCATATCAAATGCTTTTGAGAGGTCCAAGAATAGTGCAGAGGAGAACAGGTTGTTATTACGGTTTTTATTGATAGTGTCAGTGAAGGAGAGAAGAGCGGTTGAAGTACTGTGGTGTGGTCTAAAACCATGTTGAGAGTCCACAAGCAAGTTGTTATTCAAGAGATAATGTAGAAGTTGATGGTGAATGCAGCGCTCCATTATTTTGGATAGAGGAGATAGAAGGGCAATAGGTCGAAAATTGAGAGTTCATTGGAGTTTCCTCCTTATGGAGGAATAATATGGGAGATTTTCCAGCAGGATGGGATTTTGGATTCAGTTATAGTTCTGTTTATTAAGATGGAGACTGGGTAGGCTATTTCAGTTGCAGCTAGTTGTAGATATTCGGCTGGAAGTTTGTCAGCAGAAGGGGTGCAGGGTTTGAGTTTCGATAGTAGTTTGTATGTAGGTTGTTGAGACGGTATTAAACTTTAGCATGTGGGTACTGTTTTGAGTGGGGGTAATTTGGAGGGATGGGGGGAGTCATGGTGCTTGCAAGAGAGGTGACAGTTTGAGAGAAGAAGTTGTTGAAAGTGTTGGCTATTATGTTAGGTTGGGTTTGTGCTAAGCTAGCTGGGGTAGGTGTTTTGGTGTTGCCTGGATGGAGTAGTTTGTTTATTCCTGACCAAAATTGTTTTGGGTTTTGATTTTGGTTTTGTTGATATTGAAAGTGGTAGTTTTTCTTATCCAGATAGGTAAGTTTCTTTGTTTTGTTTCTCAGGTGTTTGAAGTTTTGATGGTCAATAGGGTTTTTTGTGGATCTCCATTTATTCCATAATTTATTCCTAGCTCGCATAGTTTGTTTAGTTGTTTTAGAGAGCCATGGGGCTGCTTTGGAACTGACTCTGACTAAGCAGGAAGGGGCATGCTGGTTGAGAATTTGTAGGAAGGTATTGTTGAAATGGGTTACTGCTTCATCTATTGGGAGGTATTTTAGAGTTGACCAGTTATATTCCTTGAGTTCATTTTGAAAGGATGTTAGGTTGAATTCTGTTTTGTTATATTTGGTACGATAAGTAGTTGGCTTGGGATTGTTGAATTTTGTTTAGTGATAAAGGTAGGGAGGTGGTCGCTGATATTGTCAGGAGTATTCCTGTTTTATAGGAGAGGGATTGTTGTTGGTTAGTATCCAGTCTAGAATGGTTTGTTTGTGGGTGGATTTCTGTATTCTAGTAGGGGAGTTGATGGTTTGATGAAAGTTAAAGAGATTAAGGTGAATGGTGGGTGTCGGGATATGCAGGAGTACCAGTCAATATTGAAGTCACCTAAGATTATGGTTTCCTGGGAAAGCTACAGGAAGCCCAGCTTAGGATATTTTCTAGGGTATTGATGTTATTGCCTGGGGGGATGTAGGAGCATATTATGTTTATAGCCTTGGATTTATTAACGTGGAGTTTGGTACAAAGTATTTCAGCATTTGCTGGGGAGGGAGGCAAGGAGTCAATTAAGGCTACCTGAAGTTGGGATTTGTATAGGAGGGCCACTCCTCCGCCCTTTTTATTAAGGCGATCTTGCCTTAAGGTGTTGTAGCCTGGGGGAGTGAATTCGTTGTCTTTGGTACTGGGTTTAAGCCAGGTTTCAGTGAGACAGAGGATATCAAAGCTGTAGAAATCAATTAAGGCATGGAGTTGTGTGACTTTGTTGTTAATGCTACGAATATTTAGGTGAGCAATAGAGAGGGAGTCAGTGGAGAAGGGTGAATTGGAATAGTTAGTAGTTTGGTTTGAAGGGGTGTGATTGAGGAGGGTTTTGGGACCGGGATTGGGGTGGATGTCCCCATGTATTAGTAAAAGTGTTTGTGGGGTTTGAAAGACTTTAGTGTATTTGATAGGTATTAGGTAGAACCGTTTGGAGGTTGTAAACTTGTAATGGTGTACTTTATGGTAGAGAGGGGAGGTAGGGAGAGGTAGATAGTATATTAATATGTGTTTGGTTGGGTAGAGGAAATGTAGTAGTAGTATGTTTGGCTAATGTAAGAGTTTGGTTGCTTAAGATATTCATAGGAGGTAAGTGTGGTAGTAAAGTAGGATGTTAAGGAGGAGAATAGGAAAGATTGCTAAGTGTTAAAGCCATGTTGTTATAGAGGGTGTGACTAGTAAATTGTAGGAGTGTACGGTAAGTAATGGTAGGGACAGGTAGTTTAGATAAGATTTCGGAGAGAGGGTGTGGTTGTAGGAGTGAGGAGTTGATTGGTAGATGTATCTGAAGTAGTGATAGGTAGTTGTCTAATTAGGGGTGTGTCTAAGTGTAAAAGGTAGGACCCTGGGGTGGGTGGGAATTGGGGTAGGGTGGGGAGCGGAGTGAGCTTAACGGAGCGGGGAAGAACAAGACGACCAGTTGCAGAAAACAATCAGGCAAGAAGAGAGAAACAGGAGTAAAGGTAAAGGTGAGTTCAACAGTAGAGAGTCTGAGGAGATTGTATGATAAGTGGGGAGTAAGTGAAATAGTACTGGGTAGGATAGAGGAGTTGCTCGTGAGAGAAATAGCAAGATGCAGTGGTAAGCTATGACCAGGAATGACAATAGGAATTGCAGTGGGATACTCGGAGAAATATGATAGTAGGATTCGTGGCAAGAAGGGCGCCACCTAGTGGCCAGGTTAGGAAAGAATATCAGACAGAGCAAGCAGGGGGTTAACCAAGAATAAAGAACAAGAGATAGGGTAGAGAGAGTGGATTATAAGGACAAAAGGCAAAAAATGGAGGGAAGGAGAGGGGATCAAAGAGGCTAAATTAGAGGGGGGGGGGCTGCTGGTTTACCTGGCAGGGGAGCAAAAATATGTCCCAGTGAAAAACTACTCCGCAAGCTCAAACCAACGTCTCTAGCTGCAGGTAAATTACCCGCTGAATACCTCCACCTGGCTGCAGAAGCCATATCATATCATATCCTGTCTCCATCCTAATTAACAAGTCCATCTCAGAGTGCATAGTACCCAAGCTATGGAAAACATCACATATCATCCCTCTACATAAAGGGGGAACCTCCCTGGAACTCAGTAACTACCGCCCTATAGCCATACTACTCCCTTTATCTAAAATTTTAGACTGTGTAATACACAAGCAACTAATGAAATATCTCCTAGAAAATAATCTAAAGGCAACACAACATGGCTTTCGACCCTTCCATAGCACCTCTACCGCACTAAGAAAATTCACCAACATTGTCAATACTCACAGAAACAATGGACTCCTTGTATCTGCCACCTTCCTTGACTTGTCCAAAGTATTCAATATGGTTAACCACAATAAACTCCTTCTTTCGCTAGCAACTCTAAACCTTACCACCCCTGCCATCTCCTGGTTCAAAAACTACCTAGAAGGAAGGAAACAAGCTGTTATGTGGAAAAACTAACTCTCCCCCTCCCTACCGGTCTCCCTAGGAGTACCCCAAGGCTCCATCTTGGGGCCACTTCTTTTTACCCTCTTCACCAATCAGCTCCCAAACAGTATTCCTAAAGCCTCAATAGTGCAATATGCAGATGATACCACCATAATATACACCACCAAATCAATGGACATCCTTCACTCCTTAACTCAAGAATGCTTTTCCCTAGCAGAAACTTGGATTACAAACCAAAGGCTCATTCTGAACCCAAGTAAAACAAAGCTAGTACTCTTTAGCACCCACAGAGCCACACCTCCCACTGATTCTTTCATCTCCTCCTTTAACAAGACCGCAATCACCCCCACAAACCATACCAAACTATTAGAGGTTGAAATAGATAATCATCTTAGATTTTACTTACATATTTTTATAACCATAAAAAAGTACATACAAAATTTCGCCTATTGTATCGCAACAAAAAATTCCTCACTGTCCACTCCAAAACTACAATAGCGAGGACTCGCCTGCTATCCACCCTACTTTATGCCTCCCCTGTGCTTACAAATCTCCACAAATCTGGCCTAAACAAACCTGATAGTTGTTATAATAAGATAGCCAAATTTGCTACAACCTCTCCCATCAGAACACATCACTGTGAATGTCTAAAAAAAACTCAGTTGGCTAGAACTACCACTACTACTTCAACTCAATCAACTATCACTAGCCCACAAAGTAATACATAACTCTGAAAACACCCCAGCCCTACAAAATCTTTTGCAACCCTATACAACATCAGGCCCTTGAGGTCTAGCACACAAAACTTCCTCAAAGTAACCAAATATAACAATGAAGCTGGTAAGTCTGTCTACAGCCACTGTATAGCAAAAACCTGGAACTCCCTTCCTGCCCACATAACTGACAACAAACCCCCATCACAGTTAAAGAAACTTGTTAAAACTCACTTTTTGAATAATCATCTGTGCTCCTGTATCCTCCCTGGCTAATGTCTCATTAGAACACTTCACCTAACTTAAGTTACTCTGCTAAGCCAACCAATCATAGTACTGTACCCACTTATGACGGTTAATCTACTGCTCATCCCATCTCTCCAGGAGTTGGGGAAAACTACCCCAGCAATGCTGTGCTTTCCATAAGCAACTAAAACCAGGAGAAGACATATGGTAAATCAATTTGGTATCCTTCTCAACTAAAACCAGGAAAAGGCATAGTGAATCAATTTGTTATCCTTCTCAACTATAGCGAGCATCATCTGCTCTCTCAGAGCCTTATTCTACGTCTCTCTGCTTTTACTCTGACAGTAAATCTATCACAGGAATCCTAAACTTAGGAATATCTTCTAAAATTTATTATATTGATGAGAACGAATGTACCCTATCTGTTAGTTAATATGTATGTCAAAGTCTCTTCTATGGAAATTGTATGTCAAAAGTCTGTCCTTAAAACTATGTTTTGTAAAAAAAATTGTTCTCTTGGAGCTTTTCTCTCCAGGCCTCCACTGAAAAATGGGCTTGTAATCCAGTTGGACTCTCCCAGTCAACAAATGTAAAATAAAATAAACATACCAGTCAAATTTAATGTTTTTCTCACCTCTCTGCAAAACACTGCTGTAATGGCTTTGGCACACAAATGAAAATGATTGATGGGTGTTGGTTCAAGACTCCCATCCATATTGCTCAACAGTACAGATTTTTGCAGAAAGTCCAGATTTTTTGTCTGTTTTTCATAAAATTGCAGTTTTCTGTCAAATCACTGGCAAATCATTGAACACTGAAGTCAGAAAATTTGACAGGCATTTGATTTTCAGACTTCATATCCTTGAGAAAATTCACTCAAATGCAAAACCTGTTTATCAACTTTCTAAGTTTGTAAGTGCAATATTTATAAATTGTCCCAATTTATGGGCCTTTGTCCCCTATTATTTATGGCCTGGTCCAGATTTCTTGTTCTATGATGTTGAGAGGTATGCGGCCATCCCTTCCTACTGGAGCCAGTCCATTGCACTTGCACGTGTCCCCCTCAGCAGGGCAGCACGCAGGTATCAGTGCAGATTTGCTTTATAGTTCTTTTACACCACACACACACACAAACACACACAAACACACACACACACACACACACAATGATAAACGGTTAATGTGGACAAATCTGTTTGTTCAAAGTCGCCAAACATTTCTCCAAACCCAGTTTTATGACACCTGCTACCAATCCACTTGATAGTTTGCAGCTGTAAATCTTGTTGTTCATGTTACTTCTTCTTTTCCTTGGTTTTGTTTCTCTTACTTGTAAGGTTACTTTTACTCATTTTTTCTCTTGCTTCCCATATCTACCCTAATTATTACTTCTAACAAATACTTTTTCTCACTCTTTTTCTTCTCTGCCCCTCCTCCTCTTTATCCACTTTGAACTTTTCCACTCTGACATTTGCTTTGAGTAAATAATGAACTGTCACCCTTATGTCACCACATTTTAATGCTACATAATATTGTATTTAGTGTAATAATACGTTCATAGGTAGGTACTAGGCTATCAGCCCAAGGGCCTAAGTAAGCCTAAGCAACAAGGTTCCCTGGCTTATACCACCCAAGAAAGTTATTTTCCTGTGCCACTGTCGAGCAGAGCCACAGAAGTGATTCCCGGGGCATATTTCCTATTTCCCATCCACTCGAAGATTTTCCTTGAAGACTGCCAATAACGAAATTTACTTAACATAGATAGGTAGCTTGTTCCAGAGTATGGGAAGTCTCTGTGACAGGTATCTATCCTTCCAGCATGTCCTGTTTATTGTTCATAGGTTCATAGGTTCATAGGTTCATACTAGGCTATCTGCCAGAGGGCATTTACAAGCCTAGCCCATCGTTTTGTGGCTTACGCCACCCCTTTAGTATGGGGAACTATACCCATTATTTTGCTGTGCCTCTGTCGAGCAGTGACACTGAGGTAATCCCTGGGGTATATCTGCGATCTCCCATCCATTGGTCAAGATTTCTCTTGAACAAGGCCAGCGAGGTGCTCTGCCTCACATGTACCGGGATTTTGTTCCACAGCATAGGGAGTCTTTGGGTGATGAATCTATCCCTCCAGCACGTCCTATTAATAGCCGTGTCGAGGTTTAAGTCTCCGCCCTTGTGGCTCTGATGGATCTAGATTTTTGAGGTGAAGCATATTCATCAAATCTGGGTTTGACATGGCCTTGTATGTTAGGCAAAGGTCACCTCTGAGCAAGCGGTAAGCGACTGAATAGAGCTGGAGTTCTTTCAGTCGGGCAGCATAGGACAGATTTTTGAGACCCTTTATCCTTTTGGTGAGGAACTTTTGTGGCCTCTCCAGCTGCTGCAAGTGTCGGGTCAGATACATTCGAATGGGGCATTGTACTCAATCATTGGTCTGATGAGTGATGAGTAAAGGGAGACTATGACCTCCCTTGATCTAGATGAGAATCCCTTCATGATAAGGTGGGCAATGTAGAAGGTCTTCTTGACTACTTTAGCTACATGGGTGTCGAATGACAGACTACTATCAACCTGGGTCCCCAGGTCCCTGATAACTTCTTCTGTGCTCAGTGGATTGCCACCTATTTGGTAGCTAGGGGTAACCTTGTTTTTCCCGAGGGTATGACTATGCATTTTTTGGCATTTAACTTTAGGCCGTGGCTCTGGCACCAGTTATCCGTTTCTGTGAGACCCTTCTGAAGGATATCTGTGTCAGATGTGTTTTCTACTATGGCGCCCAGTTTGCAGTCATCTGCAAACTTTGTCAGCCATAACCCTCCTGTGTTTGCTTGTACTTGAAAGTAGATGCCAAACAAGAGTGGGCCAGGACTGAGCCCTGTGGGACACCACTTGTGACAGGCTTTGAGTCTGACATGGCGCCAGCAACTCTGACCCTGTGGGTTCTGTCACTCAGCCAGTTTGCAACCCATCTTGTAATGTATGGGTTAACATTTAAGCTGATGAGTTTTTCAATGATACCCGAGTGGGTATTGTATCGAAGGCCTTAGCCAGATCGAGGTAGGCTGTATGGACTGCCTTTCCCTCATCAATGGCTTTGGTGACTGTTTGAAAAAGTCAACCAAGTTTAAAGGCATGATCTGCCTTTGACAAAGCCAAACTGGGTTGGATCCAAAGTCTGCAAATTCCCTATGTCTTTATTTATGAGGTCCATTATGATCCTCTCCATGGCTTTGCAGATAAGGCTTGTCAAGCTAATGGGCCGGTAATTTCAGGGTCGGTGGAGGCACCGCCTTTTGTGAAGTGGGACCACAGTTGCAGTGCGCCACTCCTGGAGCACGTATCCAGAGGTAAGACTTTGATTAAACAGCTGTCCTAGCTGTGGGTTTAATTCCTCATTGAGTTAGTGGAGCACACAGCCGGGACACCATCAGGTCCCATGGATGCTGTGTTTTTGCTGGAGAGAGCAGTTCTCACTTGGGCTGGAGATGTTTGGGGGCTGCAATCGTTTGGTATAGATATCTCTCTTTGGGGGAGGGGAGAAGTTTGCACTGAACCTGTCAGCCAGTATGTTGGCAATGTCTGTAGGATCAGTAATCTTCACATCATTTTGAACTAGTTCTGAGCATATCTGGGAGTTACCTCCTAGGTTTCTAACATAGCTAAAGAAGGCCTTATGATTGTCTTTTGAGTCTTCAGCTATTTTCTCTCGAAATTTGCTTTAGATGATTTTATGAGAGCTCTTAGTTTTTTACTTATAGTGATCAAGGGTGTCTTACCTTTTAAGGATTTTGCTCTATCTTGTAGTAGCTTCCTCCTTTGTTGTAGAGTTTGTTTATGGCTGGGGTCCACCAGACTGGACGCTTACCTTTGGTACAAAGAGTCTTTGTTTTGCTTGGGATTGCCTTATCCATGCAGTCCTGCAGGTGCTGGTAGAAGGCATTTGTAAGTGATTCAGCGGCTTGAGTACTGTTTTCCACCGGTTCGGGGCCTTAAAGGAGACCACACTAGTCTTTAGAAGTGTGAAGTCGGCTTTTGAGAAGTTCTTTACTGTGGTCTTTTTATTTCAGGTGGGGTGGGATGAGGACCTCCAGCGAGATTAGTTGTGATCTGATCTCACCAGTGAGGGGTATACTTCGGTGTTGAACATTGTGCTCCCATGTTCGTGATGATGAGATCAAGTATGTTATCTCCTCTTGTGGGATGGGGACTAGTTGTTCCATGGCATTTGAGTTTATGAATTCCAGGAACTTTTGGGCTAGGGTGTTTGGGCTTGAGTAGTGTTCCCAGTCTATATTAGGGTAATTGAAGTCACCTAGTATGATGGTGTTTGGTGATACATTTATCCCTCTAGTGTTTTCAGGAAGGCCATGTGAGGTTCCTGAGTTTGTGAGGGTGGCCTGTAACATGCTACAATTTGCAGAGCAGTCTTGCCTACGGTTAATTGCACCTGGATGGTCTCCGATGCATCATGCGTTGCCACCAGTCTTGAGGTGTGGGTGTCCTTGATGAATATGGATACCCCTCCTCCTTTCTTGGTATTGTCCGGATTTTGGGGCGGAGCATGATATGAGGTAAAACCTGATAGCTGGGGTGCTCTCAGGAGCCTTGAACCAGGTTTCTGTCACAGCACAGACATCGATGTTCTCCATACTGAGAAGGGCCTCGAGTGCGTGCATTTTGAGATTTAGACTTCTGGCATTGAGCAGCATTACCCTTAGTTTTTCCTTTTTTGTGTTCTAGGGTGGTAGGTTTAGAATTTGAGCCTTGCCTTTAAAAGGCACTATGGAGGTGGCAAGAGCCTTTGCCAATATCCGGAATCCCAGGGGTGACAGGTGCAAGCCGTCCCTTGCGAAGCAGCGTGGCTTGTCCAGCAAATCATCCCAGGCAGACAGACACTGGATCCCCTTTGAATGACACCAGTGTTTAAGCCAATTGTTAAAGCTGATCATCTTATCTCTGTATTGTGGCATCATTCTTGGTGAAGGTAGGATACTGCTCAAGGTCAGGGTCATACCTGCCTGGGCTACATAATCAGAGAGCTCCTCAATGTCTCTTTTCATGTAGTCCAAGGAGGTACGTCTCAGGTCGTTTACACCAGCGTGGACAATGACTGAGTCATATTTGTACCTGCTGTTGAGAGACCTGAGTGCTTGCGTTATGTGGCGGATTCTAGCGCCCGACAGACAGCTTACTGTGACCTTCTCCTTACTCAGTCTGGTGAGCGGGACGTCAGTGTGTCTGACTATGGAGTCACCAATGACTAGTGTGTCTGGCATTGTGTTTGGCCTTAAGGGCTGTGACTGTTTGACACTCTGACTGTGAGGTCTATGTGTTGCAGGTGTTGTGTTCTGAGGTGGTGGTTGTTTGGGTGTCTGCTTTGGTGGCCTCTGCATGCATCTCGGAGGCACTGGGATTTCTTTAGGTGTAGCATGTCCAACAGCTCTGGGTTGGACATAGCTTTATATGTTAGGCAGAAATCACCTCGGAGTAGGCGATATGCTACCGAGTAAAGCTGGAGTTTTTTGAGATTGTCAGTGAAGGGCATCTGTTTGAGGCAAGTAATCCTTTTTGCGAGATAGTTCTGCGGCCTTTCCAGCTGCTGCAGATGTCTTGTGAGGTACATTCCAAAATGGGCATTGTACTCTATAATGGGTCTAATGAATGTCGAGTAGAGGGGGACACCGACCTCTTTTTCCTGGATGAGAACCCTTTTGTAATGAGGTTTGCCACGCAGAAGGACTTCTTGACTACTGTGGCGATCTGATTATCAAAGGAGACTACTGTCCACCTGGGTCCCAAGGCCTCTTATCACACATTCGGTGTTAAGTAGACTGCTGCCTATGTGGTAGTTCATGGGTACAGAGTTTTTACCAAAGGGGATGACAATGCACTTTTTGGCATTGAGCTTGAGGCCATGGCTCTAACACCAGGCAACTGTCTCAGTGAGGCCCTTCTGTAGGATGTCCACATCATTTGGAGACTCGACCATGGCTCCCAGTTTGTAGTCATCTGCATATATCGTTAGCTAGAGGCCTTCTGTGTTTGGTATCTACTTCTCTGAAGTACAGGCTAACAGGAGAGGTCCCAGGACTGAACCTTGTGGTACTCCACTTGTCACTGGTTTGAAGTCAGATTTGGAGTCAGCAACTTTTACAATGTGGGTTCTGTCAGTGAGCCAGTTGGCAGCCCACCTTGTGACATAGGGCTTTATACCTAGTTTAGTGAGTTTAGCTATAATTCCAGAATAGGGGATGGTGTCAAAAGCCTTGGCGAGGTCAAGACAGGCTGTGTGAACCACCTTACCCTCACCTACGGCTTTGGTGACTGCCTCAAAAAAATCGATTAGGTTCAGGAGGCATGATCTGCCTTTCACAAACCTGAACTGGGTGAGGTCCACAGTTTGGAGGTTACCAATGTCTTTGTTTATGAGTTCCATGATGATGCATTCCATGGCCTTGCAGACCAGGCTCGTCAAGCTAATAGGGCGATAGTTCCCAGGATCAGTGTTGGTGTGCCAGTTCATTCTGAAGTTTGTGTAGTTGTGATTACAGGGACTCTGCATTTTTCCTGTACAGTATGGGCCCTTTAGATGTGGGGAGGGGGCTAAAGTTATCACTAAACCTATTTGCCAGGATGTTGGCAATATCAGTTGGTTCTGTAATTTTCGTGCCGTTGTGCTGCAACTC
The DNA here is from genome assembly GCF_019279795.1 of Protopterus annectens. NCBI lineage: Eukaryota > Metazoa > Chordata > Ceratodontiformes > Protopteridae > Protopterus > Protopterus annectens. The sequence continues at coordinate 42,108,110 of NC_056747.1, forward strand.
AGAGCAGATCTGGGTGTTGCCATTGAGATTCTTGACATAGCTATAGAATGCTTTGTGGTTGTCCTTAGAATCAGTGGCGATTTTGTTTTCGTGGCTAGCTTTGGAGGCTCTTATAAAGGATCTCAGCCTCTTACTGAGGCTGACCAGGGAGCTCCACCACTCATGGGAGTTTACTTTCTTTTGCAACAGTTTCTTCCTTCTGTTGTACAGTTTGTTTATGGCAGGGGACCACCAGATTGGCTTCCTTTTTTTTGGAGGATAGCTTCTTGGTTCTGTTTGGGATAGCACTATCCATGCCCTCATGTAAGTGCCTGTAGAGTGCATCTGTGTAGGATTCAGCAGTCATAACTGTATTGTCCATCTCCATGGGTGTCATGAAGTTTGCCACTTCTGTCTTAAGAAGCATAAAGTTGGCATTGGAGAAATTTTTTACTGTGGTTTCCTTAATGAGGGGTGAGGGCGGGATGTGGAAATCTAGGGTGATTAGCTTATGGTTGATCTGACCAACAAGGAGTTGACTTCAGGATGGAGCCTTGGAGTACTCCTAGGGAGACTGGTAGGGAGGGGGAGAGTTGGTTTTTCCACATACAGCTTGTTTCCTTCCCTCTAGGAAGTTTTTGAACCAGGAGATGGCAGGGGTAGTAAGGTTTAGAGTTGCTAGTGAAAGGAGGAGTTTATTGTGGTTAACCATACTGAATGCTTTGGACAAGTCAAGGAAGGTGGCAGATACAAGGAGTCCATTGTTTCTGTAAGTATTGACAATGTTGCTGAATTCTTAGTGCGGTGGAGGTGCTATGGAAGGGTCTAAAGTCATGTTGTTGTGTTGCTTTTAGATTATTTTCTAGGAGATATTTCATTAGTTGCTTGTGTATTGCCCTCTCTAAAATTTTAGATAAAGGGGGTAATATGGCTATAGGGCAGTAGTTACTGAGTTCCAGGGAGGTTCCCCCTTTATGTAGAGGGATGACATGCGATATTTTCCATAGCTTGGGTACTATACACTCGGAGAAGGACCTGTTAATTAGGATGGAGACAGGATATGATACGGTTTCTGCAGCCAGGTGGAGGTATTCAGCGGGTAATTTACCTGCAGCAAGAGACGTTGGTTTAAGCTTGCAGAGTAGTTTTTCAATGGATTTGGTTGGTTCTGGGTGGAAGCTGAACTTGAGGCAATTGTTAGTTGGGGGTGTGGGGTGGATTTGCAGGGATGGGGATGTTGTCATAGGGTTGGTTGTTTGCAAGGGTTTGGATGGTTTCCGTAAAGTATTTATTAAATTGTGTGGGGATGTCTTCTTGGTTATCATCTATTTTTGGGGTTGGGGTAGTTGTTTTACCTGGTTGTAGAATAGAGTTAATTGCTGCCCAGAATTTTTGTGGGTTGTTCCTGTGCTTATCCAGTAACTTTGGTAGCAAGATGTTTTATCTGTTTTGGTGAGTTTTTTGGCTTTGTTATGTAGTTCAACATATATTTGTTTGTTCAATTGGGATTTACTGTTTAGGTAGTTGGTCCAGGCCTTGTTTCTTTTTTTGAGGAGGGATTTTGTGTCTGGGGCTAACCAGGGGGCATATTTAGTTTTAATTCTTGTTGTTCTGGAGGGGACGTGATGATTAAGGGGTTTAAGAATGTAGTATTGAAATATAGTACATCTTCATCAAGAGGCAAGTTTTTTTAGGGGGGGGGGTCCAGTTGCACATTTTTAGGTCGTTTATAAAGTTGAAGCAGTTAAAGTGTTTTTTGTTTCTAATTAGGCGGGTAGATATTTGGGTCAGTTGTGGTGATTTTGATCTGAGTAAGAATGTGGCTTGGTAACTACTTGGTGTCTGGTAGATATCCTGCTAGGGATATCAGTGATGGGTGGGATAAGAGTATCCAATCTAGAGTGGATTGATGTTTGGTTCTCTTGTCTGTTCTTGTGGGAAGAAGTGATGAGTTGGGTTAGGCCATGTAGGTTAATATGGGAGAGTGGCTTATGACTGCAACAGTTTTGCCAGTCAATATTAAGGTCTCTTAATACTATGCTTTCCTGGGGGAGGGAGTTAGATATTCATTCTAGGAGGTTTTCTGTAATGGGGATATTGTTGCCTGGAGGGATGTAGCACCCTAGGATGTTGATGCGTTTATTATCATTAAGTTTTAGTTTTGTTAGAGTGAGTTCAACTTTATGAGGTCTAAGGTTATGTCTCCTTTCTCAAGGATGATGTGAGATTTATACACTACAGCAACATCCCCCCTTTTTTTTACCTATTATATCACTACAAATTATATTGTAACCTGGTGGAGTGATTTTATTGTTGCGGTTGCCTGGTTTAAGCCAAGTCTCTGTTAGTATGACTATCTCAGGTTGATAAAAGGATAATAGTGCATGAAGGTTGTGGACTTTGTTTAGTATACCTAACATTTAAATTTAAAATGAGGAGCGTGGATTTGTCTCGGTGGAGTAGGGTATCATTCAGGTTGAGGGTTGGGGCTCCTTGATTTTCAGGGCCTGGGTTTGGGTGTATATCACCGCAGCTAATGAGTTAGGTTCTGAGGTAAAAATAGAGATTGAGTAGTTTGCTTAGGGTCTTAAAGTTCTTTATAGTTGTTTGAGACTGGTAGTGTGATGGCTGTGATCTGTGTGCATAGTGGTGAATAAAGAAGGTTTGGTAGTGATGTGGGACTAGTTGAGTAAAAGGGTGTGTTGTGGCTATGTCAGTGGAAGTAGTTTTTCTTGGTATATGGATAAAATTAAGTTGTTTTTGGTGGTTTGTGATAGAAGTTAGCAGTGGGAGTGTGGATACACCTAGGAGAAATAGTAAGAGGTGTATGTATGTGTGTTTGGGTAGTCTGGTTGGGTTTGGTCATGAGTGAGAGATCTGCTTGGGATGAGGTGGGTGTGGTGGATGATGAGAGGTTTTGTTTGTGATTGTAAGGTAGTTAGATGGAAGACTGTGCTTTACAGGATGTGGAATAGTGGAAGAGAAGGAAATGGGTACAGGGGTGGGGCAGATTCAGTGATTGGTGGTTAGCATGATAGGCGTGGCTAAGTTCAGTTGAAATGTAGCACTAGTGGGGGCGGGTGGGAATAGGAAGCAGGGAGGAGAGCGGAGTGAGCCCGAGCACAGCGAGGCTAACACTAACTCCAATTATATCAATGGGCTTACTTGTTTCTTTTCTTTGTACACCAAATGTATCGTTCCATTTGTTTCTGTTTACACCAAATGTATCTGTTTGGCTGTATTGTACTAGTTAAATTTACTTATATTGACGCAGTCACATTGAAAAAGGTCTGGGGAAGCTTCCTTACCAGAAGCAGGCCAAAAGATAACTTTCAAAAGGGCGCCACTCAAGGAGACCCACTAATATAGACTAGTTAATGTGCATGGGGGAGGAGGGAGTTAGAGGAGGGAGATACAAAATGGGGGAAGGTATAACCAGAAAAAGCCGGTACAGATTTGGCCCGCCCCCTCACAGAAAACTGCAAAGTAAAGTAATCAGCATAAGAAGTGGAAGCCTTGGAGCTGTAATGTAAGTGTAAACAAGGAAGAGGTCGAAGCAGGAAATTAGGAGTGTAAGCAGTTAGTTGCAGAAACACTACTTTAAGGCCTTGGTGTGCAAGTAATACAAAGGAAGGAAAATCTATCGGGGGACAAATACACCAAGTAAATGGTACTTGCCTTACTTTACAAGTACTCAGTGTGGAGGCAGATCTATTTGGGACAAGATACAGCAAGTATATTGTTAAGTTATGCCACCCAGTGGCAATAGACAAAGCTATAGTTGCCTGGGGGGGGGGGCCTTGCAGGTATGCATGCCGGCCAAAACAATGTTTAAAAAATAACTAGTAAAAGTAACAAATGTGCTGTAAAAGGAAATGTAAATAACCAGTCACAATGTTTAAAACATAACTGTTAAGGACCACATCTGCTAATAACAAGAACTGTAAATATCCAGTCACCGATGCAGACTTGTCTGGTAGGTATCCTTATTAAAAAGTGTTATTCTTGGCTTGTAATAATGGTAGGGAGAAACCGGACCATAGCAGTGGTTTTATCTGGCAATGTTGCAGTTGCTGGGGGGGGGCCCGAGCTGCGATGATGCAGGTAGACCAAGTGCACTATGCAGACTTGTCTGGTAGGTATCCTTATTAAAAAGTTTTATTCTTGGCTTGCAATAACTGAAGGAAGAAACTGTAGCAGTTGTGTGGGTGTGGGTTGCTGTGTTCGTGGAAGGTGGAGGTGTGCCTTTGTAAGTGTGGTGCGAATGTTATGCATTATGAAATGGAGAAATTAAGAGTAAAATTTTGCTCAGTGAAGTCCCTAGCAATTTCATCACTGCTTGATTCAGACATATACCTTCCCTTGTGTTTCAGTACTATGTTTGAGTGCATTGTTTTGAGTGTGGTACCACTGCTACAGCTGCTGGTACTCTTTCAATACAAGTATATGCTTCTCCAGGAGTCTGTTGCTGAGAGGATAAGAAACACACTACAAGTATACAACTAAGACAAACTACATAAAGCAATTGTAAGAAAGCACTAGGTCACATCAGAGGCTTGGGAGGTCATTGTTAAGAAACTGAGAACTGTTGTAAAATGTATCATTAAATACCATAAGTTCAGGTTATACTATTAGAGAATAACTATGTAAAGATAGCCATGTCAACAGCTAAAATGCATTACAAGTTGAACATTTTACTATGCACATTTTAAAAAATGGATAGACTAGCCGAAACTCTGGACTGATGAGTTTACTTTTTTTTTTTTTATTCTTGGGAATTGCTATTCAGAAGTGAAGAGACATACAAGGGAACAGTTTTAGTGGCACACCAGGCTATTTTTTTTATGTCTATTGTCATGCAAAGCTGACTAAATAGTTGAATCTAGCAAAGCTGGAAATGTGAGACTGTAGCCCACTGAAGGAGGGGAGATGGGAGGAGTAACCTGGCCAGGAACTGAAACTTGCAAAACTGCTCCTTGTGAAAAGTTTTTTATATCTCAGTAATTTGTTGACACTTTTGCAAGTTTCTTTCAGTGAATGTGTAGCACATCAATAGGAACAACATTTGTAAAACTCAGCGCATACCAGTCAATGACACATAAGCTGCAGACTCGCAAACTTGGCAGTTTTTTTCAGGAGTTCCATTGTAAGTGAATGGAAGTCTAGTCTGACAACAAATGGTAGGGCTATTTGTCCTCAGTCTGCATTACAGGACAGATTTAGCTTTCCAAAGGAATCACCATGTCTGCCCCCATGAGGGCAGACGAGTAAAAACAAAATAAAATTAGGAATGAGTACTTATTTTGCTGAAGGCAGCTTTGGGAGGTGTAGTAAATCATGGCAAGATAAAAAACATGTTTTCTTCATCATTTGCCCGTAGTGGTCCTTTAATAAGGGGGGTTTGGAGGTTGTTTGTCCTGTTTGAGGGCTTACAAAAAAGTTATGCAAGATGTGGCACAGGTGCAAATGGATATGACAAGAAAAGTACAGTTGTGTAAACGTACCATAAATGTAGATGTTAGAGTGTATTCACTGTTGCAGTCATTACATTTGGGTAATCTGCTGGCAGGTTGCCCTCAGTCGGCCTGATTAAGAAAGTCTTGATTCCTGCGTCAGTTGCTGTCCCTTCTTCCATGACGCCAGGTCGTTGGGGGTATAAAACATGCAGCCGATGCCATAAAAATAATTTTATATATATATATATATATATATATATATATATATATATATATATATATATATAATTTAAAACACAAACAAATTTACCTCCAAACAAAAGCAAATACACCAAAAAGGCGTTTAGGCATAGTAAAAGAAGAGGTATAGTAAGAGAAAAACAGGGGGATGGAGGGTGGGTAACCAGGACTGCAACAGTGAATACACTCCAACATCTACATTTATGGTAAGTGTACACAACTGTACTATGTTCTTCGTGTTTCACTGCTGCAGTCATTACATTTGGGTAGAATTCCAAAGCTATGGTTGGGAGGATGGATTTACACAGCATTAGGAGCAGCTATAAGGCCCTGCAGGACAGCAGTGGCAAAGCCAGCTCTGGATTTAGAGAAGAAAGGTAAATGGTACTGTTTGGTGAACGTATGAACTGAGCTCCAGGTAGCAGCTTCTAGAATGTCTCTGGTAGGAACCCCTCTGAGAAAAGCTGCAGAAGTAGATGCAGCCCTGGTGGAATGAGATCTGATCCCCTTGGGGATAGGTTTACCATGGTGTGTATAGCAGAAATGAATACAATGACATCCATTTGGAAATGGTCTGCTTTGAAATAGTCTTTCCCTCTGCCCCTGCAGCAAATGCCACCAATATTTGTTCAGATGTCTTAAGAGATTTGGTCCTGTTTAAGTAGAATCTAAGTTGTCTGTGTACATCCAATGAATGCAGAATCCGCTCACCCTTGTTCTGTGGATTGGAAAAGAAAGTTGGCAGATGAATGGTCTGATTAAGAGCCACACTGGATACCATCTTAGGCATGAAAGATGGATTGGTGCTGAGAGCCACCCTGTCCGGATGAAAAATAATGAAAGGCTCCACTGCCATAAGAGCCTGTAACTCTGAAATCCTTCTAGTTGAAGTGACTGCTAAAAGGAAAGCTGTTTTCCAGGAGAGAAACGTTAGGACCGCAGAAGCAGCTGGCTCAAATGGAGGGAAAGTGAGTTTTTCCAAAACAAAATTGAGGTCCCATGCAGAAGTTGGTGGTCTCCTGGGAGGTCTTAAATTTTTGGCACCTCTAGAGGTACTGCTTTAACAGAGGATGAGAGAAGAGGGGAGGGTTCTGTGTTGTAATGAACTGAAATGGCTGAGGCATGGATTTTTATGGAAGGAAAAGACAGGCCCTTGTGAAGCATCTCAGTTAAATATTGCAGAATCTGAGGGATATTGGGCATTGCTGTGCTTATTCCTTGTGATTGGTTCCAGGCACAGAATCTTTTCCATTCGTCAGCATAAGATTTTCTAGTACTAGGCCTTCTAGCCTCCAAAATGACATCCATCACAGGTTTGCTGAGGGATGACAAGGGTGAAATTAGTTGATTAGCCACTATGCAAGATTCAAAGTTTGGAGCTGAGTGTGCAGAATTTGGTTGTTCTGCTGAGACAGTAGGTAAAGTGTCTGAGGCAGGTGCCACAGAGTGGGTACCAGTGTTGGCGAGGCCAGTCTGGAGCAATCAGAATATTTTTCGGTTTGTCCTGCCTGACGTTTAGTAGAACTTTGGAGAGCAGAGACACAGGGGGAAAGGCATAGACTGATAAGAGCATCCACTTTCCAAGCTTTTGTCCAACTGATAGTTCTGGGGTGAGGCAAAAAGATCTATGTCTGGACTCCCACATTTGCGTGTCAACATGCTGAAAATGTGTGGTTCCAGTTTCCATTCGTGTGGGTCCATAAGATTAGTTCGTATGCCAGAGTATTTAGCTTCCTTGGCAGGAATTGAGCTTGTAGTTGTATTTGGTAGGTCAAGGCAGTGTTCCACAATTCCATGGCTAGTCTGCAAAGGGGGTAGGAATGTGTACCTCCCTGCTTCTTTATGTACCACATAACCCATTTGTTAGGACTGCAGATGCATCCTTGAAGGACATCTGTGGTGTTGTCTGTCTTTATCATTACTTGTCCTGGATGAAGGTAGTCACTGAAGGCGGTCAGTGCATTCTGTACAGCTAGCATCTCTTTCTGATTGATATGTAGGTGCATTTGATTTGGGCTCCATTTGCCCTGAATGCACTTTCCTGCCAGATGAGCCACCCAAGCACAGTCTGATGCATCTGTAGTTAGGGTTTGGGCGGCAGGGGGTGCAGTAAATGGCAGTCCCTTGTTTTAGTGGCAGACCTCTGCCCACCATAGGAACTCTAGTTGCAGGCAAGGTATGATAAGAATCATTGTTTCCAGGCTGTGACAATGTTGACTCCATAAACATTTTAAGTACCACTGAAGTTTCCTCATATGCAGTCTTGCATATGGAATTAGAAGAATGTAGGAGGCCATGAACCACAAGGCTTGCAGAATTTGTCTTGCAGATAGCAGGGTTTTTGTGGCCACCTGTCTGAAGTAAGTCACCAATTGAATTTGCTTTTCTGGCATAAGGTAAGTCATCTGGGCAGTTGTATTCAAGCTTGTACCCAGGAATGTAATTTTTTGAGAGGGCACCAGTTGTGATTTCTTTTCGTTTATGGTGTACCCTAGACAAGTTAGAACCCTTCTTACAAATGCCAGATGCTTTACAAGAATGTCTTTGTTTTCTGCCTGAATTAGACAATCGTCCAGGTATGGATATAGCCGAATATTTCTTTGCCTGCAAAGTGCAATTACTATAGCCAGGCAGTTTGTGAGACCCTGGGCGCAGTAGATAAGCCAAAGGGCAGTGCAGAGAACTGGTAATGCAAGTAGCCTGCTTTGAAGCGGAGGTATCTTCTGCAAGATTCCTTGATTGGGATATGCAGGTAAGCCTCTTAAGTCTAGAGTTACCAACCAGGTATCTTTGCCTAGCATAGGTAGTAACTGTTGAAGAGTCAGCATCTTGAATTTTGGAATGTCCAGAAATGTGTTTAGAGTGGATAAGTCCAGAATTGGACACCATGGTTTGTCTTTTCTGGGTACCAGGAAAAGTCTTGAATAGAAACGTCCCTTTTCCTCTTCTGGTACTGGTTGAATAGCCCCCATGTTCAAGAGGGGCAGAACTTGTTTCTGGGCCTCTGCCCACTGATTTGGGGTCAGATCTGGCCATCCGTTTGGGATTGGCAATGTGTGGAAATGAAATCTGTATCCCTGGGATACTATTTTTAAAACCCATTTGTCCTGGGTAATAAGTTGCCAGTTTTGTGCATGAAGTGCCAGTTTTCCCCCCAAAGGGGCGGCTAAAAGGTAAGTGCTTAGTGACTGTAGAGGGAAGTCACTGAGACTGTTTACCATAGGGATGTGCCTTGTTGTTTCCAGATTTGGAGGTGGAGGCACCCCCATTGTTTTGTTCTAAAAAAGTTCCTTGTGACTGAAACCTGGAGCCTTTGGAATGTCTGTATTTGACTTGAGTGGCTCTCAAAGGGACTGGAAAGGACCAGTTCTTAGTAGGCCAGTGCCTACTAAATCTTGAAGGTTGTACTTGTAAGAAATCTTTCATAGTTTGCATGCATTTAGCTTTATCTTCCATCTTTTTTAACACTTCTTCAGCCTTATTACCAAAGAGACGGTCCTGTTGTAAAGGAGCATCCAACAATTTTGCTTTAACATGGTCAGGCAGAGTTTGCTCTTTGAGCCAAGCATGCCTTAACACAGATCCAGTTACAGCAGCCCTGCAAGAGGCCTCCAAGGAATCAAAACCACATTGCAAAGTATGTTTTCCAACTTGTTCAGCTGAATGTAATAAATCCTGCAAATCTTTATTTTCCACACAGTCCGAGATTAATAAGAAGTTATGTACTCACCATAACGTTCCATCTGAGTAGGAAACTTCATTTGTCTGCAACCTTTGGGGTATCGGATCCGATCTCTGATCCGAGCCGGCAACTTGTTTCACAGCTATCAGATCCGAGCTCCTAGCTCCTCCCCTTACCCATAATCCCCTGCCAACCCTGACTGACCTCAAATCAAGTTTGCCCTCATACAAGCAGCTAAAAAGGTTAAATACGTCCCGAAGGGGACTAGAAGGAGGACATCCAGGAACTAAAAATTCTGAAGGTCAGGGGAAAGGAGGGGGGACGGTTGCAGACAAATGAAGTTTCCTACTCAGATGGAACGTTATGGTGAGTACATAACTTCTTAATCTGAAGTAGATATTTCATTTGTCAGCAACCTTTGGGACAGAGTCCCCAGCTACCTGGATCTTGGGCGGCCATAATGGAAGGATATTCTGGAGCACTGCAGAGCAAAAGCTTTCCCTCTGGAGATAACGTCCAGCTTATAATGGGTGATAAAGGTATGAGATGAAGCCCAAGTGGCTGCGGAGCAAATATCATCTAAAGACACTCTAGACCTAAAGGCAGCGGATGTAGATATAGAGCGAGTAGAATGTGCACGAACACTGAGATGCGGGCCTCCCAGAACTTTCATAGGCCGATAGAATACACTATGAGATCCATTGTGATAAAGTGACTTTAGAGACAGGTTTACCTAAGTTAAATTTGGCAAAGGAGATAAACAACTGGTCGGATTGTCTATGAACAGCAGTCCTGTGAATGTAAAAGCGCAGTTGTCTATGCACATCTAACGAATGCAGTTTGTATTCTCCTTTGTTCTGATATTTAGGAAAGAAGACTGGCAGGTTAATGGATTGGTTGATATTAGCCTCTGAAGCCACCTTGGGAAGAAACGAGGGGTTGGTCCTGAGGTACACTCTATCTTGGTGAAAGGCCAAGTACGGGGGTTTTACACAAAGGGCCTGAAGCTCAGAAACTCTTTTCGCTGAAGTAATAGCGACAAGGAATGCCGTTTTCCAAGATAGGTACTTAAGATCAACCAAAGCAGCAGGTTCAAAAGGGGGAGCTGTTAATGTCTGTAGGACTAGTTATAAATCCCAAGGGGGTATAACTTCCTTGACAGGAGGTCTGAGCAGGAAGGTACCCTTGAGAAAGGTTTTACACAATTTAGCCGTAATCAAGGGACCTGACTCATGTCCCACATGGTAATGAGAGATAGTTGCCAGTTGAAACTTGACCCTAGCCCCCTGATGAAATAGACCTGTAAGGAAATCCAACACAGTCGGTAACGGCGCTGTGAAGGGATCTAAGTTATGATTCTCCGCCCAGATGGAGAAACGCTTCCACTTACTGCGATGGACCTTTCTAGTGGAAGGTTTGTGTGCTGCTACTAGGATGGCTTTAACTGGGGAAGAGATTCCGGAAGTCCTGACTAGGAGTGGAACTGGAGCAGCCAAGCTGTCAACTTGAGGTTGTCCAGATTCGGGATCGGGAGATTTAGGGGATGAGATATTAGATCCGGTAGGGGATCCAGAATCCAAGGAGGATTTACCAGGTGAGACCACAGGTAAGGGAACCACGTTTGACGAGGCCAGAATGGGGCAATGAGGATCATTCTGCTCTCCAACCGACTGGCTTTCTGTATGAGTTTCAGCATCAGAGGTAGAGGTGGGTAAGCATAAAGTAGACCGGGAGGCCAAGCATGCACCAGAGCATCTCTCGGGGATTCCCCAAAGGGGGGAATTAGAGCGAAGTAACTGTTGCATTTCGTATTTGTGGGAGAATCAAGGAGATCGCAACAGGGTTGCCCCCATTCGGCAAAAATCCGCTTTGCTACCTTGGGATTGAGAGACCACTCGTAAGGGGAAAGGATGGTGCGGCTGAGCCTGTCCGCCAGTATGTTGGTCCGTCCCGGAATGTGCGTCACAATAAGAAAGCGGTTGGTGGAGATCGCCCATTCCCACATTCTCATGGCCTCTCGACAGAGAGGATAGGACCTGGTTCCCCCCTGTTTGTTGATGTACCAGACAACTGACATGTCTGTCTGGATCGCAATAGTTCCAACAGGAAGAAGGTTCTGAAGTGCTTGCAATGCCAATAGCACCGCCCTCATCTCCAGGACACTGATATGCAAAGAGGTCTCTGTGTCGTTCCACGTGCCTTGGACCGTCCTGCCTGAGCAAATGCCTCTACCCACCCGAGGCGAGAGGCGTCCGTGGTCACCGTGGCGAGGGGAGGAGGTGTGGGGAAGGGACGTCCCACATGGAGGTCCGGAGATTGGAGCCACCATAAGAGAGCCCTCCTGCAAGCCCTGCTGAGGGGAATAGGATGGCTTAGGGGTAATGTAGAAAGGACCACTGGACTTGAAGGGTCCATTGCAGGACCCTCATATTCAGATGAGCCAATGGCAAAAGAGTGATTGCCGCCGCCATGGAGCCTAGAGCCCTCAAGACCAACTCCGCCGATGGGGCTTCTAATTGGAGGATGGCCCGCACATGAAGCCTCAGGTTTTGTAGTCGTTCCGCAGGCAGGAATGCTAGATGGTTTCTTGTATCCAACTTGGCCCCTATAAATTCCATCACCTGAGTTGGAGCAAGAGAAGATTTGTCCCTGTTGATGGTGATGCCCAGCTGGGGAGCAAGCTGGAGGAAGTAGTCCCTGGCTGAGCAAAGTAGATGCCTTGTCGGGGCGGTCAGGAGCCAGTCGTCCAGGTATGGAAAAACCTGCATTCCCTGGAGTCTCAGGTGGGCCACTATCACTGCTAATACTTCGGTAAACACCCTGGGGGCTGTGGTGAGGCCAAAGGGAAGGACCCTGAACTGGTAGTGACTGGCTCCCAGCCGGAAGCAGAGGAACCTCCTGGATCGTCTGTCCATCAGAATGTGGTAAGTACGCAACCTTGAGGTCTATTGAGACATCCAGTCGTTCTCCCGCAATAGGGGGAGGACGGATTGAAGAGTGACCATCCAGAATTTTTGTTTGGTTACTGACAGGTTCAAAAGGGAGAGGTCGAGAATTGGCCTTATGTCCCCCGTCTTTTTTGGCACCAGAAAGAACCTGGAGTAAAAACCTAATCCATGTTGGTCTGGGGGGACGGGTTGGATGGCTCTTTTTTCTAGGAGCTGCTGAATCTCTGCAGCTGCTACCTCCCTCTGATCGGGTGGTACATTGGAGAGGTTTCTGAGCTTGGGAACATGATACAGTGGAATTTGGTAACCTCTGGATATGATACGAAGCACCCAGCGATCTGATGTGATGGACTCCCAAGCTGCCAGGTGCCTCGAGAAATGCCCCCCGACTGCCTCCAGAGTGGAGCAGTCTAGCAACCCCTCAGGGTTGCTACGTGGGCCGATCAGAGAAGGTTTCTCTGGACCCAAAATTCTTCAGGCCCCCTCTGCCTCTAGGGCGGCGTCCTCCCTGTCCTCCTCTGCCACGGAAGGACTGGTTGTCCGGAGCAGGCTGGGAATGTTGCGATTTTCGGAACCACATCTTTTTCTGTCCCTTTTGGTTCTTGGAGAAGGACCTCTGGGGAGCAGAGAAGTGGGCTCTGATGGCAGGCAACGTCTTCCCGTCCTTTTCGCTCTGGACTAAAGTCTCGCGAACTGTCTTGCCAAATAAGGCAGAACCATCAAAGGGGGCATTCGCAAATGACGCCTTGAAGGGTTCCGCGAAGTCACAATGTCGGAGCCAGGCCTGGCGTCTCATGACTAGGCCTGCTCCACTGGCTCTAGCGGCTCCCTCTGTGGCATGGGACAAAAGCCGCATAGAGGTATTCGATATAGATCTTAGAGTGGCCATACGAGTGGAGTACAACTGTTGGTCCTCCGCCGACATGGACTCCGGGGGGGAAGCAGTGTACTCTTTGATAAGGTCTCGCTGCATCCTAATAATGTGTGCCATGTAGTTCAGGGACCTTTCTGAGTAGGTCGCTGAAGTAAAGACCCACTTCCCTTGGCGATCCATCGAGCGGGACTCTTTGCTTGGTGGATGGACCAAGGGGCTCTCCTGAGCTAATTCCCTCTTGGTGGCTGCCACCACCAACATGGCATCTACGAGGGAACCCTTGCTCCAGTGGGACCTCTCTGAAGGGGGGCTCAAAATCCTATCGGGGCGTTTGGGAACTGGCTCCACAGTGTCCGGCTCCTTCCACGCCCTGGTGGTAATAAGGTCCACCAGGGGGTCGGGCGAAGGGGACACCCAAGAGGTAGATGGGCCTGCTTCGAACGCCTCCAGGAACACGGACTCGGAGGAAGCCTTGGGGGCAGACCACACCCCCTAATCCTGAGCATTTCCATGATGTCTCCAAAATCCTCGGGGGGGGTGACCTTGGGGAGCCGTCCCCTTCATCCAAGTTCGTGTCTTCTGTTAAGGACTCAGGGGAGTCCACGTGCCTCCTCTTACACTTCCGCTTATGAGGAACATCCTCAGGGGGGCTGTCCGAGGAAGTCTCACCAGCAACATCTTGTTCCAGAGGAACGACCCGAGACATCGAAGCAAGCTGTCCCTGTGGCCGGGTGATGGAAGCCAGACCCAGCTGAGAAGGAGTGCAGGATGGGGCCGAGGCAAGGGCCGGGGGGTCCAGATGCACTCAACAGAGCCCTCTCCACCGCATCGAAGGCCGAGGGAGAGTCGCTCTCTCTCGGATCCGAGAGCCGACTCCCACTCGGATCCGATGGGGGGATTGGAACCGGAGCAGAGACCATCGGATCCGAAGGACCCGTGTACTCCAACCTGGACGGAGCCAAAGGCACACTGAATCCCTCGGATCCGAAGCTCAGCCCACTGCTCAGAGAGCTCGGACCCAACAAACTCGAGGGAAAGGTTGGAGCCGAAGTACCAAGTACGGTCGGTGCCGACCCACCCCCGGCTCCAACGCTGCCCGGCTCCGGGTGCTCCGAACCCGGGAAGCGGGTCGGAGAAAGAGCCATCGGGGCAAAAAAGGCGTTGAGCTCCTCCCCCGAAGGGGGGGGGGGAGGTAGGAGCACTCCCATCTGCAGCTGGGCCTGGATGAACCTTCGCATCATCCGGTCCAATTTTGCATCTGACACGCTATAAGTGGATCTCGACGAGGCCACCGAGGCGGGCCAGGAGTGCTGCCTTGATGACCTCAACGGAGATCGGGTCTCCTCCTCCTCGGGTCCCGGTGAGAAGCATGGGGACCGGAGCCGAGGAGGAAGAGACTTGGAAGCCATGGAGGGAGAAGCCCGCTTAGCCGGGGGGGGGGTGAAGCGGAGGCCTCGGCCCGCCGCTTGTGGTGCTTCTCCCTCTCTTTTTCCCTCCTGGCCTCCCTCTCCTCCGGTGCCGTAGCGGGAGTTTGAGTCCCAGCCGGGGGAGAGAGGCAGGAGTGGCCACCACCAAGGACTGGAGTGAGGCCACAGGAGCACCGGAGGCCAAAGCCAAATCCAGGGGCAAAAGTCCCGCCAGGATCAGCTTCGACCTCAGCTCTTTCTGTGCCCTGGGGTTGAACGCTGCGCAGATAGCACACTCTGAGGAGAGGTGTTCAACCCCAAGGCACCGAACACACAGACTGTGGCCATCCGCCGGTGAAAGCTTATGGCCACACTCGGTGCATTTAGAAAAGATCGGTTTTGGGGCCTCTGACATTACGCTAGTACAAAAAAAAAAATGAACTCACTCACACAAGGCCCCAAACACACACCGACCCACACAAACACTACGTACCAGTGAGGGGAGAGGAGGAATTTACACTAAAATACAAGATTCTAGGACTAAAATAAGGGGAAACCTAACACACTCAACCTTTTAATAAAAAAAATAACAATAAGTATAATAAGTTGAAAACTTATCTGAACAGACTAGGAGCTCTGAATTTAGCTGCTTTCACTAAGCGCGGCAAACTAGATCGGAGGTCAGTCAGGGTTGGCAGGGGATTATGGGTAAGGAGAGGAGCTAGGAGCTCAGATCTGATAGCTGTGAAACAAGTTGCCGGCTCGGATCCGAGATCGGATTCAATACCCCAAAGGCTGCTGACAAATGAAGTACCTACTTCAGATAATCATTTTCTGCTAAAGTAGTCCCATGATATGCTGTTTATATTTAAGCATATGAAATTGACAGTTTAAAGCCCTAATTCCCAAGGTTGCAGACGTGTAAACCTTCTTACCCCATCTATCCAGCTCCCTGGAATCTCTTATCAAAAGGGGTAGGATTTTTAGCAGTAGAGGCCTTAATGGCCTTGGGACCCTGAGAAATGGTTTCAGGATCAGCAGTAGGATTTTTGAAAAGGAATTTGTGGGAGTCAGGAACCCTGTAGCATCTGTCTGGCTTACTAGGAGCAGGAGGCAGGGAATCATGAGTCATACCAGATTCAGAAAAAACATCATCAACAATGTCTAGAACAGGAGGTATAGCCAAAGGCTTATGCTGAGGAAGAAGAAAATCCCTAAGTCGCTACTGACTTTCCCAGTGGAAATGTTCCCTTAAGGTATGTAAAGTTTCTCCAAAAGAGAAATCCTCAGGGGGAGAAGCAGAAGGAATGGAATCTTCTGCGTCAGAGTCCTCATAAGTAATTATAGATAAATCCTGTTCAGTAGAAGAATCAGAAGAAATAGAATCCTGATCAGAAGATTCATAATCAATGTCTTGCCTAGGCCTCTTAGCAGGAGGGGGTTGGTTACCCCTGATCAAGGTAATTAAATCTTCAGCCATTTTGATAATTTGCTTTTTAGGCATAGGGGCCTGCACATGTGGCCCAAGTGTCATCTTTTTAGACATAGAAGTAGATTTTGGCCTTAGTTTTGAAGATGGTGTCGGTTTAATATACAAATCTTTAGGCTTGAAAACACCCTCAGAAGTCGGTGCCTGCACAGCGGCTCCAGACCCATCTAAGGTAGAGACATCTGCGGGGTTCAATACTTAAAGCATCTTGTGGCATACCGGACTCCGAATAGGTCTCAGTAGAGGCCTGCGAATCAAAAGTAGTGGGCATCAGGGGCTGCGAAAGCGCCTCACCGAGTACCGGCGAACTAGCGACTGGCTTAGGAGAAGCATCGTCTGCAGTTTTGGACCTCGACAGCCTGTCTCTGTCTTTTTCTTTGTGTTTTTTAGGTATTCTGGTAGTTGGATTGCTAACTGACGTCATTTCTGGATAGTTAAATCGTGAGCCAAAATATTTAGAAGCAAAAATGTACTGATGTTTAATAGTACGTTGATTAAATCTAGCACAAAACCGACAACAAGGTACGTTATGATCAGGGCCTAGGCAAGGAATACAGTACAAATGAAAACCCTTATGAGGTATTTGCTTCCCACAAGTAATGCAATTATTAACTTTTACTGACATCGGTAAGGAGCAAGAAAAAAGTTTCCCCAACGGGGTACTTAGCTTTTAGATGAAGACTTCGGTTCTGAAACTCGAAAACGAAAATTTCAAGTGTCGGCTGACTGGCACTTGCGAACTGCTTCGGGCACCGCGCGGCAAGAAAGATTGATGTAATGGTGTTGGCTGTGTCTTTTATACCCCTGACGTCATGGAAGAAGGGTCAGCAACTGACACAGGACCCAAGATTTTGTTAATCAGGCCGACTGAGGGCAACCTGCCAGCAGATTACCCAAATGTAATGACTGCAACAGTGAAACACGAAGAAAGTACAGTTTTGTACCTACCATAAATGTAGATGTCCGATAGGAATGCATCTGCAGTCCTTACAAATGGGTTGTCCTGTCGTCAGGCAGCCCTTCAGTCAGCCGGATTCCAAAGTCTGGGTCTGGCCTCGGCTGGTGTCGCTCTTCACCCGACGTCATAGCTGCAGTTATTCGGGTATAAAGGCATCAGCCGACGCCATTTTCCTCAGTGTTTCTTGCCCCAGATGCCAGGTGCCCTCTAGGAAGGCTAAATTTGGATAAATGCAAATGATTCCAAATAGAGAGCAAACAAAAAATAAGCATGTATGTACATATATACAAACAAATACACCATAATAGATTCCCCCAGCTAGCTACAAGATGGGCAAATACCCTAGGAGTACCACAGAGGGGAAGGAGGGTGGGTAATCCTGACTGCAGATGCATTCCTATCGGACATCTACATTTATGGTAGGAACAAAACTGTACTATGTCCTTCAAGGATGCATCTGCAGTCCTTACAAATGGGTAGAATACCATAGCCAAACTGGGGAGGAGGAGAAATAAAATTATGGTGTAGTTAAGATCCCTTGCAAAACAGCAGTGGCAAAACCTGCTCGGGATCTAGAGTATAAGGGTAAATTATAATGCTTGGCAAATGTATGCACGGAGCTCCAAGTAGCAGCCTCTAAAATGTCTTTGGTAGCCACTCCTCATAGAAAAGCTGTGGTAGTGGCTGTAGCCCTTGTAGAGTGAGGCCTGATGTTTTCTGGAGTTTTCTTCCCATGGTAGGAGTAACAAAATCTAATGCAATTTCCTATCCACTTAGAGATTGTCTGTTTTGAAATTGCTTTTCCTTCCTTTTCTGTTGCATATGCTACCAGTAGCTGGTCAGTTTTTCTATTGGCCTTGGTCCTGTCCAGGTAGTAGCGTAATTGTCTATGTACATCCAAGGTATGCAACAGTCTTTCTCCCCTGTTCTGTGGGTTGGGGAAGAATGTAGGTAGGTGGATAGCCTGATTTAAAGATACTCTGGAGACCACCTTAGGCATAAAAGTAGGATTTGTTCTCATGGACACTATCTTGATGGAAGATCAGGAAGGGCTGCACTGCCATTAATGCCTGTAGCTCAGATACCCTTCTTGCTGAAGTGATTGCAAGCAGGAAAGCAGTTTTCCATGATAAGTATTGTAATTCTGCTGTTGCTGCTGGTTCGAAAGGAGGGAGTGTCAATTTTTCTAGCACAAAGTTCAAGTCCCATGCTGGTAATGGTGGTTTCCTAGGTGGTTTTACATTTTTAATTCCTCTCAGAAACTGCCTGAGCAGAGGATGCGAGAAGACTGGAGGATCCAAGTCGTATTCTGCTGAAATAGCTGATGCATGAATCTTAATGGAAGATTAGGACAGGCCGTTGTGGAAGAGCTCTGCCAAGTATTCCAGGATGTTGGCTATGTTTACCAGTGACACATTTTCTCCTTTTGCAGTACTCCAAATGTGATATCTTTTCCATTTTGCTGAATAATTTTTCCTTGTTGAGGGCCTGCGAGCCTCCAAGATAATGTCTTTAACCCTTTGGGATAAATTTGGGTTAATTGGTCTTATGCAATGTTCCAGGCAGTCAGCTGCAGTGTTTTCAGGTTTGGATGCAGGGTGTTGTAGTTGTTCTGTGTTAACAGCAAGGGAACTAGGGGTAGGGGCCATATTTGTTCCCGAGACATGCTCCTCAGTAATGGGTACCAATGTTGTCTTGGCCAGTCTGGAGCTATCAGGATGATCCTTGGACGGTCCTCTTTGATCTTCAATAGCACCTTGTGCATCAAAGGAAGTGGTGGGAATGCATATGCTGTCAGGTTTTTCCAACTGAAAGATAGGGAGTCCACCTTCCAAGCCAGTGGGTGGTACGTCCTTGTGCAGAATTTCTTCAGTTGGTGATTGCGTGGGGATGCAAATAAGTCTATTTCTGGGAGTCCCCATTTTCTTATAATGGTTTTGAAGATGTCCGGATGCAGCATCCATTCGTGGGCATCCGTGGTAGTTCTGCTTTGTATGTCTGCTAGGATGTTTTCTTTTCCTGGTACAAAAATTGCTTGTAACTGAATGTTGAAGCTCAGGGCCACATTCCAGAGGTCCATTGCCATCCGGCATAGAGGGTACGAATGTGTGCCTCCCTGTTTGTTGATGTACCACATAACTGTGGTATTGTCTGTCCTTATCAACAGTTGGCCTTGTCGAAGAAATGGTCTGAATGTCTGAATTGCCAGTTTTACTGCCAGCATTTCCTTTTGATTTATGTGTAGGCGCAGCTGGTCTTGAGTCCATAAACCTTGTATGCACTTGTCCAGCATGTGGGCCCCCCAACCGAGGTCTGAGGCGTCCGTTGTGATGGTTTGGCTTGGTTGAGTGCTGTGGAAGGGCAATCCTTTGTTTGATTGACAGGCCTGAGCCCACCATTGGAATTCTTGCTTCAGGCATGGGATTATTGGAATTTGGGTTTCTAGGCTGTGCTTGTGCTGAGACCATAAATTCCTTAGGTACCACTGTAACTTTCTCATATGCAGTCTGGCATGTGGAACCAATATTATGCAGGATGCCATGAAGCCCAAGGCTTGCAAGACTTTTCTTGCTGTTAGATGGTTCTGCTTTGTTAATGCCAAGAAGTAGAGAGGGAGTTGTTCCTGCTTTTCTACTGTTAGGAATGCCATTTTTTTCGATGTGTCCAGCTCTGCACCCAAAAAGGTTATCCTTTGGGATGGTATCAGCCTTGACTTTTTTATATTGACTGTATATCCCAGGGCTTGTAGTAGATAAATGACCCTTTTCAAGTCTTCTGCTAGCTTGTTTTTGTTGTCCGCTTGTGTCAGGCAGTCGTCCAGGTAAGGGTAGATTTGGATTCCCTGAATCCTGCAATGAGCAATTACTGATGCCAGGCATTTCGTGAACACTCTGGGCGCAGTAGATAAGCCAAAGGGCAATGCTGAGAATTGATAATGCTCTGATCCTGCAAGAAATCTGAGGTATCTTCTGCAATTTGGTTGTATGGGGACGTGCAGGCATGCCTCCTTGAGATCTAGAGTTACCAGCCAAAACTCCTTGCCCAACATGGGAAGAAGCTGCTGTAGGGTCAGCATTTTGAATTCTGGAACAATGAGGAATGTGTTTAAAGCGGACAGGTCGAGAATAGGTCTCCATTTGCTTTCTTTTCTTGGTACCAGGAAGAGTCTGGAGTAAAATCCCTGTCCTTGCTCCATAGATGGTACCTTTTCTACAGCTCTCATCCTTAATAATTGAGTTATTTGTTTTAGAGCTTCTGCCTTTTGATTTGGAGGTAGGTTTGGCATTCCTCTCTTCCCTGGTAGAGTATGGAAGTGAAACCTGTAACCTTGGTCTATTGTCTGCAAAATCCACTTGTCTGTTGTGATGAAATGCCAGTTTACTGAAAATAAGGCTAGCTTCCCGCCTAAGGGTGCTTCTAGTTGTTCCCTGGTAGGCGGTGCCAGAGTCAAGTCACTGTGATTGTCCTGTAGTAGTGGTGGTGGCTGTGTCTGTACCTCGCTGGTTGTTACCCTGCCACTGGCGTCCCCTGTAGGCACCCCTGGATTGACTTCTGCCTCTTGAACGCCTATTCCTGCCTCTCTGAGCTCTGGAGAAGTCTGGAAAGGACCAATTCTTGGAGGGCCAATTCCTGCTAAACCTTGGAGGTTGGACCTGTAAGAAATCTTTCACTGTTTGGACAGATTTTGCCTTCTCTTCCATCTTCTTCAGCACCTGTTGTGCAGGAGAGCCAAACAAATTGATCTTGTCCATGGGAGCATCTAGTAGCTTTGATTTGACATGGTCTGGTAAGGCCTGCTCTTTTAACCATGCATGCCTTCTGATAACTGCCAGTCATGGCTGATCTAAAGGAAGCCTCCAGTGCATCATAGCCGCATTTTAAGGAATGGTTACTGACTTGCTGAATGTTATGCACCATTTCCTGAACATATTTTTTGTCTAATGGTTCATCTGAGGACAGCTTTTTGGTTAACTGGTCTAGCATAAATTCTTGATACTGGATCATGTGGAATTGACAGTTCAGGGCCCTAGCTGAAAGAGTAGCAGAAGTGTAAACTTTTTTACCCCATCTCTCTAAGGACCTGGATTCCCTTTCAGAGGGGAGGGGTTTTTTGGCAGAGGTAGCTGCTACAGCCTTAGGTCCCTGGGAGATAAGTCTCGGGATCTGCAAAAGGAGCCTTATACAAATGATAATGCGTGTCCGGGACCCTGTAGTACCTATCGGGCTTAGCAGGGGCCGGAGGTAGTGAATCAGGAGCAGTACAAGCATCATTAAATGCATCATCTACAACCGAGAGAACTGGAGGTATGGCTAAAGGTCTATGTTGTGGTAAATGCAGGAAAGTTCTAAGCCTTTTTCTAGAGTCTGAAAAATCCTGGCCCTGCCACTGAAATTGTTCCCTCATAGCATGCAAGGTTTCCCCAAAGGAAAATTCCTCAGGCGGAGAGGCAGAAGAGCAGCATCAGAGTCTTCATAAGGGGAGAAAGGACCCTCTGGAGGGTTTGTATTATCTGAATCATCAGAGGAATCATCTGTAGAAACTGGCTCGGGGGGCTCTGCTCTAGGCCTCTTCTCTGGAGGTGGGTGAGAGGCCCTGTCTGGGTGAGGTTGGGATCCCCGGATTAAAGAAATGAGATCCTCTGCTAGACTAAGCATTTGTGAACTAGAGCTAGGCCTGTGAGAGGGGGTCTTAGCAGGCACAGATTTAGTAGTTTTAGCTGCTTTAGCCCTGGCAAAGGCCTTAATGGACATGGTTGCAGGTGGCCTAGCAGCTCCACGTGCAGGGGTTGAAATATCCAAGGGGATAGTGTCAGATAATTCCTGAGAAACTGCAAGAGCAGGTGGGATTTCAGAAGCCGATTCCACCAGGTTGGAAGAGGCCTCGGTAGGAGGTAAGTTTTCGGCTGAAGGAAGTACCGCTTGCTCGGTTTCAGCCGAAACCGAGACACTCGCGGTTGGCTTAACCGCGGTTTCGGTCGAAACCGCGGACCGCGAGTGTCGGTCCTTTTCCTTGCGCTTTTTAGATATTTGCGTAGTCTGAGGATCCGACGGCATAATGTAAGCAAAATCAGAGCAGAAAAACTCCTCAGCAAATTCCGACTGACGTCTAAGCGTCCGTCGGTTAAAAGAAGCACAGGCTAGACAAGCTGCTATGTCGTGGTCTGGGCCTAAACAAGGTAAGCAGTAAGAGTGGAAATCTTTATGAGGTATTTGTTTCCCACAAGTTAAACAGTTGTTCACTTTTTCTGACATCGGCTGAGGCAAGAAAGAGTCCCCAACGGGGTACTTAGCTTTTTAGAAGTCTTCGGTAGTAGTAGAAGTATTCGGTAGTAGTAATCTCTGGTTCTGACCGACCGGCACTTGCGAACAGCTTCTGCTTCGGGCGCCACGCGGCAAGAAAGACTGAGGAAAATGGCGTCGGCTGATGCCTTTATACCCGAATAACTGCAACTATGACGTCGGGTGAAGAGCGACACCAGCCGAGGCCAGACCCAGACTTTGGAATCCGGCCGACCGAAGGGCTGCCTGACGACAGGACAACCCATTTGTAAGGACTGCAGATGCATCCTTGAAGGACATCATCAACTATACAAAAGACTAACCTGCCTAGTAGTATATGCATGTAACATAAAAGTTGAAACTAGACATTTAACAAAAAGCAATTATAAATAAAATGTGGTAATAACTATATAAGAAAATGATACTTCATGTAAAGTCTTTTAATCTGAATGGTCTTACACAAATATAAAAAAGAAAGCGTAGTGAACTATATTAAAAATACAGAGTGCAAATAACTATGCTACAGGAGACACACCTGGAAAGAACTGAACATGTGAATATGACAAAGAAAGGTTTTCAGGATGGTTATTCAGCGTACTATCTGGGGCAAAGGAAAAGAGGAGTACTTATATTAATAGCAAGTGGCGCTCCAATAGTGACAAAAGAGGAGAAAAAAGATAAAAGATTTTTGAAGAAATTAAACAGAAAATTAGGGATTACCTCGATAATATGCATGAGTTTAGAAAGACTCCTGTTAAGCAACGTTTTTTTTTTTTTAAATTCTAGAGCACAAAAATGTTTATTACAAAGACTCAAGCAGCAGAAAGTGGAAAGGGCTGTCACCAAGTTTAGGAAGCCAACAAGGAAGACGAGATCCTGTAGAAGTATTAGAAATATTTTAGATATTTTATGAATGTTTGTGTAAAGCACAGAAATATGGAAATCAAGAAAAAGGTGCAAATGGAAATGTTTATGGAAGAATTAAATATGCCAAGGTTAGACACAGATGAGGCTCAATTACTAATGGTCAGGATTGGAAGAGATGATAAAAATGGCTATGTATAACCAATCTACAGGAAAGTCCCCAGGAGTAGATGGTATTCCTGTGGAAGTTTGGAATTTAGAAGGGAAAAAACTGATAAAGATCTGGAAGGTTTTATTTGACAGTATTCTAAGAGAAGGAGAAATACCAGCATCCTGGAAGAAGGCGGTGGTAACGATAATACCTAAAGAGGGTAAAGATCCATTGGATTTAACTTCATACAGGCCCATTTCAATACTAAACCATGACTATAAAGTGATTATGTCTAGAATGGCTAAAAGAATGCTAAAAGTGATATCAAAATTGACACATCTAAATCAGTGTGGTTTTGTGGAGGAGGCAAACATCTGACAATATTAACAGAATATTGATGATCCAGAGGAAGCAGAATGTAAGGAAACACCACTTTTACTGGTGGGTGTTGATGAAGGGAACGCGTTTCACTGAGTAGACTGGAACTTCATGAGCAGGGCAATGGAAGCATTTGCTTTTTTGATACAATTAAGGCTGATTAGAAGTATACATATGAGGGATCGAAGGCAAAAACTGGAGTGGGTGGGGTCCTCTCTGATACCTTCTGCTCGAGTAGAGGAACCAGGCAGGGCTGTCCTTCTGCTCGAGTAGAGGAACCAGGCAGGGCTGCCCACTTTCTAAATATAATGCGGACAACAAATGGGAACCATTAGCAAATAAAATGAGGGACTCAGAAATTCAGGGATATAACTGGTATGATAGTCAAGAAAAGCTGGCTCTATGTGCAGATGATATTTTATACATGACAAAACCAGAAAGGGACATTATAGTTTTAAGACCACTTCTAAAACACAGGCAATATCAGTAAGTTATGTATCCACAAATGAATTGGTCCAACAACATCCATATTTATGGGGGCATGAAGTATTTAGGCATATGGATTACAAATGACTCTGTTATGGCAGCTAAGAATATGTGGGAAGAGACTAAACAGAAGACAATACAAACAGAAACTGGAAGCTTTGTTGCACGGATATGGATACTAAGTTACAAGCAATTAATATGTTTTTAGTCCCTTTAGTCTTCTACACAGGTCAGGCATATATATTTTTTTATCAACCACAGGAAAAGCTGTGGAGAGCAATTAAAAAAGTTGAAGGATTTTATCTTGGAAGGGAAGACAGCAAGGGTCAAGTGGGATAAACTGATTCTTCCAATAGAACAAGGCATAGTAGGACTACCCAATTTGAAGGGCTGTTTTAGAGCAACACAGCTAAGGCTCTTATAGATAGCACAAGCAGAAAACCAATTCCAAGTGGAAAGGAATGATGAGGATATAGGGTGGAAGCTCAAGAAATAAGGAGAGACTGGGATTGTGGATGCAGACTCTTAAGGATAACAACAAAAATAAAAGTATTACATCCATCAAATAGCAGAAAGTACAGGTGTGTATACTTACCATAAATGTAGATGTTAAGAGTGTATTCACTGTTGCAGTCATCACATTTAACTACTTGCAGTAGCGCGCAGTCGGCCTGATTATCAAAGTCTTGGGTCCTGCGTCGGTTGCCGTCTCATCTTCGGTGACGTCAGATAGCCAGGGGTATAAAGCATGCAGCCAATGCCATTACATCAGTTTTTCTTGCCCCAGATGTCAGATGCCCACCCCTAATGGGAAGCAATATATATATATATATATATATATATACATATATATATATATATATATATATATACATACATATATATATATATATATATATATATACACACACATATATATATATAAAATGGTATACCTCCAACAAAAAAGCACATACACCAAAAAGCTTTTAAGCATAGTAAAGGAGAACAGGTACAGCCAAAAGAAGTCAGGGGGCTGGAGGGAGGGTAACCAGGACTGCAACAGTGAATACACTCGAACATCTACATTTATGTTAAGTGTACACAACTGCACTATGTTCTTCGTATTTCACTGTTGCAGTCATCACATTTGGGTAGATTCCCAAAGCAAAGGATGGGAGGAGGAATTTAGATAGCATTAGGACCAGCTAAAAGGCCCTGCAAGACCACAGTGGCAAAGCCAGCTCTGGATTTAGAAAAAATTGGCAAATGGTAATGCTTGGTGAAAGTATATACAGAACTCCAGGTAGCAGCTTCTAGGATGTCCCTGGTAAGGACATCTCTTGAGAAAGGTTGTAGAGGTAAATGCAGCCCTGGTTGAATGGGGTATAATCTCCTGTGGGATAGGTTTTCCATGGTGCTTATAGCAGAAATGAATGCAATGGCCTATCCATTTAGAAATGGTTTGCTTTGAAACAGCCTTCTCCTCTGCCCTTGCAGCAAATGCCACCAGCAGTTATTCAGATTTCCTTTGAGGTTTAGTCCTGTCCAAGTAAAATCTAAGTTGTCTGTGCACATCTAAGGAGTGCAGTATGTGGTCCCTGTTGTTCTGTGGATTAGAAAAGAAGGTTGGCAAATGAATGGATTGATTAAGAGCCACACTGGATACCACCTTAGGCATGAAGGGATTGGTCCTGAGGGACACCCTGCCCGCATGAATGATGATGAAAGGCTCCACTGCCATAAGGGCCTGTAATTCAGTCAGCTTTCTTGCTGAAGTGATTGCTAAAAGGGAGGCTGTTTTCCAAGAAAGGAATTTTAACTCTACACTAGCAGCTGGCTCAAAAGGAGGAACAGTGAGTTTTTCCAATACAAAGTTAAGGCCTCAGGCTGGAGTTGGGGCTCTCCTGGGTGGTCTTAAGTTTTTGGCCCCTCTGAGGAACATATTGAGCAGTGGATTAGAGAAGAGGGGTGGTTCTGTGTTGTAATGAGCTGAAATGGCTGAGATGTGAATTTTGATGGAGGAAAAAGAAAGTCCCTTGTGAAGCATCTCGGTTAAGTACTGAAGAATCTGAGGTAAGCTGGGCGCTGCTGTGCCCATCCCTTGAGTTTGGTTCCAGGCACAGAATCTTTTCCATTTTTCAGCATAAGATTTTCTAGTACTAGGCCTCCTTGCCTCCAAAATGATATCCAACACTTGTTTACTGAGGGATGGTAATGGAGAGCAAACTCCGAACCAGCACAAAAACAGTATCCAAAAACACCAAAGATAGCAGTCACTCAAATACTCGGACCAAAGGTGGGAAAAGAACCTTCACGTACAATAGTGCCGTCCACTTGATTAAAATACGAACAACCAGTACACGACCTCAATAGTTAACCTAGGTTTCATCTTATGCACTAAGACTTCTTCAGAACTACTCCATTTCTCTGAGTGAACGTTTAAATACATCCATCAAACACCAGTAACTTCCTTAATTAACCCTAAGGCTTTTAAAGATACCGCTACATATTAAAACATATGCATTTTGGTTCATGATTCAAACCAGCCTGTCAAGGTCCATAAAATCACAACCAAAAATTAAATTACTGGACCATATACAAACACACTAATGAAACATGAAATAAATATGATAAAACTACCATAAAGTATACATTGTTAAATTCTAAAACCTCCACATTAAAAATTACTATAAATAGTGTGTAACATCATTGGAATCAAACCTTACCAAAACATATACGACCGACTGGAATTAATTCCAAATTTTACACCCTTGAATGCGGCTATTTTTGATATTACTGGGACCGTTTTTAAGCTATGTGACCAGATGGTTTTCGGCAAAAGTCTTAGTGAATAAACTAACTGCAAAGATGGTGGTGGAGGAGTTGGTGTTATGCAGTCGGTAAGAGTAAGTACTGTATATAACCCTGAGTTAACGAACCCAGTTTCCCATGGAAAGGCATTATTATGTGAAAATGAGCCAAGTACTACAAGGGCTTTTAATAGCAGCCTCTCCAATAGTATTGAGAATCTTAATATTTATTTGGATTCAGTGTGTAACAAGCAAGTCATTAATGTTAATAGTGACTTAACAGCTATTGAGCATGGAACAGCAATGGATATGTTTGGAGTTTTAAATTTAAATTTGACTGATTTATTAGAAGTGTTGAATGGTGATTGTGACTCTAATTCTGTGGAACCGACTATTATTACAAACTATCATGGCGATTTCAAGCTTTATAATTATTCTTGTAAAGTGTTTGATGTTTGTCATGCTAATTTGCTTTCAAAGGGGTTCACTTTTGTACCGGCAACAAGTGGTTGTATGGTAGACGTGTTATTGGATTTAAAATTATTAGCTCGAAAAATGAATTTAAAAATGTGGTTTCAGGATGAAAATAATTATAATGTCAACGGTTTAAAGAGACAGAGTAAATTTAATCCCTCAGTTAATAATACAGTGGCTTTATTTGAAAAAGCTTGTGAGTTGCAAATAAGAGATTATAGCGAAGGCTCTAAGGTTCATAAGTTGAACAACAACAATAATGAAAATAAAGGGATTAGATATAGGAACTTAAGAAAATGATTTACTTTCCTCTCTTACTAATGACAGGACCATTCGTTTTATGAAGCCCGACAAGGGCAATGGTATGGTAATTATGGATAGTAATGATTACTCTAACTATATGTTACAAATGTAGATTGACGACACACGAGGAAGTAACTTTAAATCAAATTCATATAGCCTTCGCGGGAATTGATTTAATGATAGAAGACTTATTACAAGGGCAGATTAATGAAATTGAGTTTAGTTACATGAAGAAGGAGTTTCCGATTAGCAATATTTTCGGTATTCCAAAAATTCACAAGGGATTAAAAAATGTGGTTTTCAGACCTATAGTTGATGCTAAAAGGAGTAAGACCTTTTTTTATTAGTAAATATTTAGATCACCACCTACAAAGAGGTTTGGTAAAATTTGATTATATAACGAAGGATTCGTGGAATTTTTTTACACAAATTAAATTTTATTAAAATTAATCCTTCCACATTATTTTTGACTATTGATGTTCAAAACTTGTATTCGGTTATACCTAATAATATAGGTTTAGAATGGTTAGAATGTCAATTATTTAAAACGGGTTTATATCAGCAAGATCAGGTTAATGCATTTGTTTCCCTTATGGAAATTGTACTGAATAATAATTATCTGTTTTTTGAAGGTAATTATTATAAACCGATAACTGGTGTAGCTATGGGGGCGGCTTGTGCCCCCAGCTATGCAAATTATGTTATGGCATATTGGGAACAAAATTACGTTTTTGAAAGTGAATTTGCTGTTAATATTCAATATTATACCCGTTTTTTGGATGACATTTTTATAGTGTGGGAAGGTGATTCTGAGGCCTTATTGGAATTTATTACGTATATTAATAGTACCGAAGAGTTTTTAAAATTTACCTTTAATTATAGTGACCATGAAATCAATTATTTGGATGTTTGTTTACAATATGATCAAACTCAAGGTACATTGGCCTCAGGTATTTATAGAAAAGCCACTTTTTCTAATGCTTACATGAATTACAGTAGCTGGCACCCTAACCATCAGAAAAAAGCTATTGTGAAGGGGCAAATGGTTAGGGCTGCCAGGATGGTCAATGACCTTGGAGAATTTAGGAATGAACTGGAAAATATAGCTAGTATGTTTATTAATAGGGGTTATCCTAGGGATGTGATTGCTAACATTAAAGAAGTTTTATCCAAAAGAAATACAGGTTTTTATCAGCCTCTATTAAAGTTGGAAGTCAATACAGTTAATGGTAGTTTTTGTATGTGAATAAGTTAAATAGTGATAGGGAGGTAACTAAAGATCGAATATATTTTATTACTACATACACATATGATACAGATTTTATTATTAAAGTTATACAGAACAATTGGGAATTGTTACATCTAGATAGTAATGTTGGTAAAAAACTGAATAAATTACCATGTAATGTGTTTAGAAAAGCTAGGTCCTTTAAAACTTTATTAGAGGGTGGCACACATATGAATATTGGACTCCGGTCCCACAGACCAGTGGGCAATTTCAAATGTGGTAGATGTAGTCTTTGTTCTTATATTTTAAACACCAGGAATAAAATTAAAGTGAGGAACGAACTAATTTTTATTAAGGGACATTTTAATTGTTACACTAAAAATGTGGTTTATGTGGCTAAGTGTAGTGATTGTTTAGCATTCTACATAGGGAAAACATGTAGAATGTTTAGGGATAGAATAGGTGAACATATTCTAGATATTAGACATCAAGAGAATACTAATGCACTTTTTAGGCATATTAACCAATTTCCTGGACATAGTTTTAAATTTGCTGTTATACAACAAATCACAAAGGATTTACAGGGACGTATTTTGGATGTGCACTTAGACCTTTCTGAGTTAAAATGGCAACTGAGACTAGATGCCACCAGATTTCCTGGTTTAAATGACAATATTAGTATCGCCCCAGTATTAAAAATAAGGTATATTAATGGTTAAAGGCTTCAGTGCTTGGTTGCCCTATGCTTCTCACTACTATTGGAGTATTTGGCATATCTCTGTATACATATTTATTGTTATTCATAATGTATATGTTGTACATATTATTTTGTTTTAGTAAGGTTTGATTCCAACGATGTTACACACTATTTATAGTAATTTTTAAATGTGGAGGTTTTAGAATTTAACAATATATACTTTATGATAGTTTTATTTATCATATTTATTTCATGTTTCATTAGTGTAAACTCCACGAAAAACAGACTTGTAACACTGAAGACAAAACCACGGCCAACCTGGAAACGAACCTTTTATTAACAAAGTTGATTTAAGCGCTTTTCGGCTTACAATAGTTAGCCTTCTTCAGAACAATTATACAACAGTTTCCACATACTTTTTATAGTAAAAAAGGCGCAAAAAATGCAGCAATTAATGTCTCATTACCCAATTAAGTACAAATTTAAAAGTATTTGAATGTTTAAAGTGCACGTATATAAATTTCTTAGTTAAACTCAAAACAACCACTTCTACATAGCTAAACATTATTCAATAGCCTAGATTTAAAAATGCTACATAGTAACAATATCTATAGCATAAATCTTCACATGAACTTATAGTACATATATAAAAATGTAAAAGATGTTAAAAATACACTGTGTTAAATCTTAAAAATCTATCTCGCCAGACTTTTTAATTTCAACAGGACACCAATTGAAAGAGCATCATTGAGCCCAGGGAACCTACTTGCGTCTAATTTCACTTGCCATTTCAATTCTAATTCTAATAATTTTAAAGAATGTGGACCACCCCTAGAATTACATTCTAATTTATCAATAACTATAAATTTAAAAGAGTGGTCAGTGTAAGAATTGATATGCTTTATTAGTGCGTTGTCAGCCTTCTTGTGGGAAATAGCATACATATGTTCGTAAATTCTATCTCTGAGTCTCCGCTCAGTTTTTCCCACATAGAAGGCAGGACAACAAGTACACTTAGCTAAATAAACAATATCTCTAGAATTACAATTGTATCTGTTAAATAGCTTAAATTTAACCTCATCTGTCGTGAAATAGTTATTGACATAAATGTGCTTACACATATTACATGCCTCACACTTAAACATCCCGGTCGACTTCCTCAATGAATCATCATGGTATTTTAGAATATCTTTTAAGTTACGGCCACGTTTAAAAATGACCTTAGGTGTATGTCCAATTTTTTCCATTAGGTTCAAATTATTTCTAAACAAGTCCCAATTCTTTTTTAAAGTATTAATACATGAGAAACTTGTTTTTACGCAAGTTGTAGAAAAATTATTGGATCTATTAAAGTTGTTAAAGTTGTTATATATGTTTTGTAAAACATTAGTCTCCTCACTACTCAAGTTAGAATTGGTCAAGTTGTAGGGACTTTAATAGCCAATAAAGGTTCAAAGATGTTATTCCTTCTCTTTGTTTTAACCTCGGATATCACTTCTTCCAAGAGCTCCAACGGGTACTCTCTTTTTATGAATGCTTCTTTTAGAAATGAACATTCTTCTTCAAATTCAGAATCGAGAGTAACAATCCGGGCCGCTCTAATTGCCCTTTAATGACCGCCTTCTTTTGATAAAAAGGGTGGCAACTTGAGAAGTGGAGAAATGTATTCGAGTATATAACTTTACGGTATATTCTAGCCAAATAGCTATTCATTTCAACATTTTTGGATAAAAAAATATCCAAATATGAAATTGAATGACTATCAAAAGTATATGTAAACTTCAAAAACTCAGTTGAAATGTTAAAAGAGTCGACCAAGAGTGAGGCTGTATCGTCATTACCTTTCATTAAAATGAAGATGTCGTCAAGATATCTAGTGTAAAAAACTACTGTGTCCTGATACAAGTTCAGTTTGAAAACAAAATCAGATTCCCAAAAAGCCATCACTAAATTTGCCACACTAGCCCCACAAGGGGAACCCATAGCAATGCCTATTTTCTGAACGAAAAATGATGTGTCAAAAATAAAAAAAATTATATGAAAGGACTAGATCTAAAAGTTCAGAAACCAGAGAAATATCAGTTTTTGAGGCATTATGCTTATACATCATGAGTGTTACCCATTCAATAGCTATGGTGTGTGGGATACAAGTGTACAAATCTTTGACGTCAATAGTTAAAAAGTTACAATTGACGTCAAATTCAAGAGTGTTGATCTGTTTCAAAAAAGACCAAGAGTCTTTACAGATTTGTTTCTCACTTGCCACTATCTTTTGTAAAAAAAGAATCAATAACTTTAGCACAGACATATAACGGGGATCCCCTTCCATCTACCAATGGTCTCATAGGGGGATTAAATAAGTCTTTATGGATTTTAGGAATCCCGAAGAAACTCGGGTAGATGGGAAAAGAGGTGGTCAAATAACTCAAAATTCTGGTCAATATGCCCTTCGATAAATAAATCATTAATACATGTTTTTACTAAATTATAGGCTTTATTCACCTCAGATCTAGAACTCGGTGAATAAGATTCATTATCTAACAAGGCTCTCATCCTACAATTATAGTCGTCGATGTCAAATATTACAATGCCACCACCTTTATCTGGCTTACATAGTCGGATCTTCTGTGAGTGGACAAATCTGATTAAATCGAGTTCTTCAGAATTGACTAAGCCCTTGTTCCTTTCTCTAGCCATGGATCTAAAATCCAATTCACAGACAGTCTCAAACATTTGTATAGCGGGATGTAGGGGTGAATTAAATGTACTAGGTATATAAAAATCTAAAGGTGGTCCTGTACTGGTAATGTCACCAAACAAGTATTGAAAGTTTAACTTTCTAGTATAAAGTTTAAGGTCTAGAATAGCAGATGTAAGATCAAACTTCGTGTAAGGGACATATGTTTGACCTTTAGATAGTAGTTCAACTAAGTCTAGTGGTAGTGGACAAGAGGAAAAGTTATAAACCTTAAAATCTTTACTCTTATTGTACAAAATTATAGGCTTATGTGAACTTGAAAAGTTCTCAAAATTTCTTAAGACATTGCTTTCATCATCATTATAAACACTTTCAATGGTGGATTCATGGTGGATTCATGTGTGTCAATGGAGGGGGACTCGGCCTGAATCAAAAATTCATTAATTCCGATTTCCTCCTCAATTAAAAATGTTTTGACCTAGTGTTAAAATTGTGAGTAGGTCTTTGTTGTTTAGGTCTTGCTCCATTATAGTCATGGTGTGAACCTCTATTAGAAGGAGTGGCTGTTTTAGTGTTAGCAAGTCTTGAGTTAGTGTTATAGTTGGGTCCTTGGGTTATTCTGAAGCCTTTCGCTTCTTCTTAAAGTTGGAAAAATCTGTATCATCATCTAAATGGTTATCATCAAATTCAACGTTATCAACAATAGTGTCATCAGAATGTGAACATTTACAATTATTACATTCAGTCATAGGACAAGCATTGTGACTGGTGTTTCTAGAGGTGGTACGTTGCCAAGACTGTGCTAAAGAGGGCACAGGATATGCTGTGCCTTCTTTATAGGCTTTAATATCTCTTTCGAATTTCTTGTTCTTATTTGCTTGTAGTTTACACAAGTGTTTGTCAATGCTCGTCATTGACCTAGAATAGTCATATTTATACCTGTTAAACTCAGAGTCATTAGTTACAGATTTATCCAAGACCAAAATAGTGTCAGTCAATTCACTAACCAGAATAGAATAATGCTTAATCATTAGATTGAGTAGTTCAGTTCCCTGCCTTTCAAACAGTTGTACAAGTTCCTTATGAAAGGGAGAATCATTCACCAAGCCTGTAAGATATTGAGTCCTACGTAGCCCTTTTGGAATAACCTTAACAGTCAAGCATTCTTTGATACAGATTTTCCAACTTTAAAAAGCGAAAGGCTTCAGAATAACCCAAGGACCAACTATAACACTAACTCAACACTTGCTAACACTAAAACAGCCACTCCTTCTAATAGAGGTTCACACCATGACTATAATGGAGCAAGACCTAAACAACAAAGACCTACTCACAATTTTAACACTAGGTCAAAACATTTTTAATTGAGGAGGAAATCGGAATTAATGAATTTTTGATTCAGGCAGAGTCCCCCTCCATTGACACACATGAATCCACCATTGAAAGTGTTTATAATGATGATGAAAGCAATGTCTTAAGAAATTTTGAGAACTTTTCAAGTTCACATAAGCCTATAATTTTGTACAATAAGAGTAAAGATTTTAAGGTTTATAACTTTTCCTCTTGTCCACTACCACTAGACTTAGTTGAACTACTATCTAAAGGTCAAACATATGTCCCTTACACGAAGTTTGATCTTACATCTACTATTCTAGACCTTAAACTTTCTAGTATAAAGTTAAACTTTCAATACTTGTTTGGTGACATTACCAGTACAGGACCACCTTTAGATTTTTATATACCTAGTACATTTAATCCACCCCTACATCCTGCAATACAAATGTTTGAGACTGTCTGTGAATTGGATTTTAGATCCATGGCTAGAGAAAGGAACAACGGCTTAGTCAATTCTGAAGAACTCGATTTAATCAGATTTGTCCACTCACAGAAGATCCGACTATGTAAGCCAGATAAAGGTGGTGGCATTGTAATATTTGACATCAACGACTATAATTGTAGGATGAGAGCCTTGTTAGATAATTAGAAGTTATGTACTCACCATAACGTTCCATCTGAGTAGGTGTATTCATTTGTCTGCAACCTGTGGGTTATGGATCCGATATCGGATCCGAACCGGCATGGTTTACCAGCTATGGATCCAAGCTCTCAGCTCCTCCCCTCACCCATAATGCCCTGCTCTACCCTCATGACCTCAGATAGAGTTTGCCTACAGCAAGAACACCCTGAAAAGGGTAACACAACATATGCAGGAAACTGAAAGGCCAGGGGGATAGGAGGGCGGGATGGTTGCAGACAAATGAATACACCTACTCAGATGGAACGTTATGGTGAGTACATAACTTCTAAATCTGAAGTAGGAGATTCATTTGTCTGCAACCTGTGGGACAGAGTCCCCAGCTACCTGAACCTTGGGCGGCCATCATGGAAGGATATTCCGAGCACCGCGAGCCAAAGGATGCTCTACCACTAGATGCAAGATCCAACTTGTAGTGGGAAATAAAAGTATGAGATGAAGCCCACATGGCTGCTGCACAAATATCATCTAGAGGAATCCTAGCCTTAAAGGCTGCCGAGGTAGAGACTGACTGGGTTGAATGGGCATGTACACCCTCCGGTGCGGGCCTTCCCGAAGCTTGATAAGCCAATAAGATACATTGTGAAATCCAGCGAGATAATGAGACTTTAGAAATTGGTTTGCCCAAATTAAATTTAGCAAAGGAAATGAACAACTGGTCGGATTGCCTATGACCAGCCGTCCTGTTTAGATAAAATCTAAGTTGCCTGTGAACATCTAAGGAGTGAAGCTTGTATTCACCTTTGTTTTCATATTTAGGAAAGAAGACAAGGAGGTTAATGGATTGATTAATGTTTGCTTCAGAAGCTACCTTAGGAAGAAAGGACGGGTTGGTCCTGAGGTAAACACGGTCCGGATGAAAGACCAAGTAAGAAGGTTTAGCTGATAATGCTTGAAGCTCTGAAACTCTCTTGGCCGAAGTAATGGCTACTAAGAAGGCGGTCTTGAAAGATAAGAATTTCAGATCTACCGTAGCCGCCGGTTCGAAGGGGGGGGGGCGGTCAAGGCCTGGAGAACTAAGGAAAGGTCCCAAGGAGGAACCGCTTGCTTTACAGGGGGCCTGAGAAGAAAAGTACCTTTAAGGAAAATCTTACACAACTTGGCCGACATCAGTGGATTGGAGTCATGACCAATGTGATAATGGGAAATTGCCGCAAGTTGTACTTTGACCGTGGAACTGCTGGCACCATTATTAAAAAAAGAGTGGTTAAGAAATCAAGCACCAAAGGGAGAGGAACTGTGAAGGAGTTTAGGCCTTGCCGCTCCGCCCACAACGAGAACCGTTTCCACTTGCTGCGATAGACTTTCCTAGTGGATGGCTTATGAGCTGCCACCAGGATGGCCTTAACATGGGACGAAATACTGGGAGTCCTGATCAAGAGTGGAACTGGAGCAGCCAAGCGGTCAGCTTCAGGTTGTCCAGGTTCGGAGGAGATAAGTGGGATGGATGAGATATCAGATCCGGAATGGGATCTAGAATCCAAGGAGGATTCACAGAGTGAGACCTTAGGAAGGGGAACCAGATCTGTCGAGGCCAAAACGGAGCAATGAGAATCGTTCTGCACCCCAACTGAGAGGCTTTCTGAAGAACTTGGAGCATCAGAGGCAAGGGGGGATAAGCATAAAGAAGACCGGGTGGCCAAGCATGCACCAGAGCGTCTCTTGGGGAACCTCCGGGAGGAGGTATCAGAGCGAAAAAACTGTCGCACTTGGTGTTTGAGGGAGAGGCAAAAAGATCGCAACAAGGAGTTCCCCACCGTGCGAATATGCGTTCCGCTACCCGAGTATTGAGAGACCACTCGTAAGGGGTTAGAATGGTGCGACTGAGTTTGTCCGCCAGGATGTTGGACCGACCCGGAATATGCGTTGCTATGAGAAAGCGGTTGGTGGAGATTGCCCATTCCCAAACTCTCATGGCTTCTTGACAAAGAGGATAAGACCTGGTTCCTCCTTGCTTGTTGATATACCAGACAACCGACATGTTGTCCGATTGAATCGCAATTGTTCCCAAGGGAAGAAAGGCCTGAAGTGCTAGCAACGCTAAGAGCACTGCTCTCATCTCTAGAACGTTGATATGCAGTAAGGTCTCTGAATCGTTCCACGTGCCTTGGACGGTCCGGCCTGCAAAATGCCCCCCCCACCCGAGGCGGGAGGCGTCCGTGGTCACCGTGGCGAGAGGGGGAGAAGCACAAAATGGGCGGCCTCCGTGGAGATCTGGAGAGTGTAGCCACCACAGGAGGGACCGCTTGCAAGCCTTGCTGATCGCAATGGGATGATGCATAGGAAGAGCAAGATACGACCACTGGACAAGGAGTGTCCATTGGAGGATGCGCATACTGAACCTGGCGAGAGGAAGAAGCGCTATAGCAGCCGCCATGGACCCTAGAGCCCTCAGGACCAACTCCGCCGGAACTGAGCTTGAGTGGAGAATGGCCCGCACCTGGAGTTGCAGATTTTGAACTCTGTCCGCAGTGAGGAAGGCTTTTAACCTTCTTGTGTCTAACCTGGCACCTATAAAATCTATGAACTGCGTGGGTGCTAGGTTGGATTTTTTTGTGTTTATAGTGATGCCCAGACGGGGAGCAAGATGGAGAAAGGAGTCTCGCGCCAATAGTAGTAGATGCCTTGTTGGGGCGGTGAGGAGCCAGTCGTCCAGGTAGGGAAAGACCTGAACCCCCTGAAGCCTCAGGTGGGCCGCTACCAATGCTAATACTTTGGTGAACACCCTGTGGGCTGTGGTGAGACCAAAGGGAAGGACCCGGAACTGGTAGTGACTGGCTCCCAGCCGGAAGCGAAGAAACCTCCTGGAGCGCCTGTCCATTAGTATGTGGTAGTACGCATCCTTGAGGTCTATGGAGCACATCCAGTGATTTTCTCCCAGAAGGGGGAGAATAGACTGCAGCGTGACCATTCAGAACTTCTCCTTGGGAACTGCCAGGTTCAAGAGTGAAAGGTCTAAAATTGGTCTTAGATCCCCGTCTTTTTGGCACTAAAAGAACCTGGAGTAGAACCCTGATCCGATCTGGTCTGGGGGATGGGCTGGATGGCTCTTTTCTTTAGCAGATGGCCAATTTCTGCCAGCGGCCTCCCACTGACCGGGTGGAACGTCGGGAGGGACTTCAATTTTGGCAAGTGAAGAAAGGGGATACGGTATCCTCTGGATATGATCTGGAGAACCCAGCGGTCTGATGTTATGGACTCCCATGCCGCCAGGTGCTCAGAAAACGTCCCCGACTGCCTCCAGAGTGGAGCAGCCGGGCAACCCTCAGGGCTGCTGCGGGCCGTTCAGAGAAGGTTCTCTGGACCCGAAGTTCCTGGGAGCCCCTCTGCCCCTAGGGCGGCGTCCTCCCTGTCCTCCTCTGCCACGGAAGGACTGGTTGTCCGGAGCAGGCTGGGATTGCTGCGACTTCGGAACCACATCTTCTTCTGACCCTTTTGGTTCCTAGAATAGGGCCTCTGGGGTGCAGAGAAGCGGATTCCGACGGCAGACAGCGTCTTCCCGTCCTTCTCGCTCTGGGTCAAAGTGTCACGAACAGTTTTGCCAAAGAGGGCAGAACCATCGAAGGGGGCGTTCGCAAATGACGCCTTGAAGGGCTCTGAGAAATCGCAATGATGGAGCCAGGCCTGACGTCTAGTAACTAGGCCTGCCCCTGCGGCTCTAGCGGCACCTTCCGTAGCATAGGAGAGTAGCCGCATAGAGGTGTTTGTGACGGACCTGAGAGTGGCCATGCGGGTGGAGTGCAGCACTTTGTCCTCCTCCGACATGGACTCTGGGGGGGATGCAGCGTATTCTTTAATAAGATCGCGCTGCATCCTAATCACGTGTGCCAGATAGTTCAGCGCCCTTACCGAGAAGGTCGCTGAACTAAACATCCGCTTCCCCAAGCGGTCCATCATCCGAGACTCCTTGCTCGGGTGATGGACTGAGGGACTCTCCTGAGCAAGTTCCCTCTTGGTGGCCGCCGCCGTCAACATGGCATCTACCGGAGGCCCCTTACTCCAATGGGCACCGTCAGCCGGGGGACTGAGAATACGGTCGGGCCTTTTAGGGATTGGCTCCACGGTGTCCGGTTCCTTCCACGCCCTGGTGGTAATGAGGTCCACCAGGGGGTCAGCAGGGGGGGACACCCAAGAGGTAGACGGGCCCGCTTCAAATGCCTCCAAGAACACGGACTCGTCCGAGGAAGACTTGGGGGCAGACCCCCCCCCCCTTATGCGGAGCATTTCCATAATGTCTCCAAATGAGACATCCTCGGGGGGTGACCGTGGGGAGCCTTCCCCTTCCTCCAAATCTGTGTCTTCTGTGAGAGACTCGGGGGAGTCAATGTGCCTCCTTTTGCACGTATGTTTGCGGGGAACATCCTCCGGGGGGCTGTCAGAGGACTCCTCACAAACAGTAACCTGTTCCAGGGGAACAGCTTGGGGCACAGGAGCAGGCTGTCCCAAGGGCCGGATGGTGGAAGCCTGACCCAGTGCAGAGGAAGCGCGGGACAGAGCCGAAGCAAGTGCTGGGGGTCCGGAGACCCTCAACAGGGCCCTCTCCACTACATCAAAAGCCAAAGGGGAGCCGACCTCGACCAAAGGATCCGACAATCGGCCCCCCCTCGGATCCGAGGAGTGGATCGGAGCCGGCCGGCCGGATCCAAAGGGACAGTGCGCCCGACACAGACGGCGCCGAAGCGAGCACTGATCCCCTGATCCGGCTCGGATCCAGGCTCCGAGAGGTCGGATCCGGCACTCGAGGGCAGGGTCGGATCCGGTACCAAGTACTATCGGCGCCGACCCACCCCGGCTCCGGCTGCTCGGCTCAACTGCTCCGAACCCGGTAGCGGGTCGGAGAAGGAGCAACTGGCTTGAAAAGGGTCGAGCTCCCCAGGGGGAGGCAAGAGCACTCCCATCTGCATCTGGGCCTGGATGAAGCTTCTCATCATCCGGTCCAGATCAGCGTCTGACAGGCTATAAGTCGATCTCGACGAGGCTACCGAGGTAGGCCTTGAGTGCCTCCTCGATAGCCTCGACGGAGATCGGGTCTCCTCCTCCTCAGGTCCCAGTGAAAAACACACTGGAGACCGGAGCCGAGGAGGGGGAGAGCCAGCAGACAAGGAGGCCGGAGGAGAAGCCCGCTTGGCTGGCGGGGCCGAAACAGAGGTCTCGGCCCGCCGCTCATGGTGCTTCTCCCTCCGGTCCTTCTTTCTAGCTTCCCTCTCCTCCGAACCACTACAGGGAGGTTGAGTCCCAGGAGGAGGAGGGGGAGCCGGAGAGGAGACAACCGTAGAAACGGTTACCCCCGAAGGAGCGGAGGCTGGAGCCGAGTCCAGAGGCAAAAGACCCGCCAAGACAAGCGCTCCTTCAATGCCCTGGGGTTGAACCCTGCACAAATGGAACATCCAGAAGTGAGGTGTTCAACCCCAAGGCATCTAACACACTGAGTGTGGCCATCAGCCGGGGAAAGCTTATGGCCACACTCGGAGCACTTGGAGAACACAGCTTTGGGTTGTTCAGACATCCCAAATGCAAAAAAGGTTACTTAAACTAGAGTTAAGTAAAGTAACAAAAAACCACTCAACAGGCCCAAACACACACTACGCTACCAGCGAGGGGAGGGATAAGTAAAATTAAATTCTAAAACACTAAAAGTATAATTAAATAATAGGGAAACCTACACTTCCACACAACTTTCACACAAAACTTCAAAAATTAGCACTTTAAGACTAATAAAACTGCACTTAGCTGAAGAGCTTAGAAAACACAATCTGGTCACCAGCGCGGCAAACGAGATCTGAGGTCATGAGGGTAGAGCAGGGCATTATGGGTGAGGGGAGGAGCTGAGAGCTTGGATCCATAGCTGGTAAACCATGCCGGTTCGGATCCGATATCGGATCCATAACCCACAGGTTGCAGACAAATGAATCTCCTACTTCAGATTGAATCTTATTCACCGAATTCTAGATCTGAGGTGAATAAAGCCTATAATTTAGTAAAAACATGTATTAATGATTTATTTATCGAAGGGCGTATTGACCAGAATTTTATGAATTATTTGACCACCTCTTTTCCCATCTACCCGAGTTTCTTCGGGATTCCTAAAATCCATAAAGACTTACTTAATCCCCCTATGAGACCATTGGTAGATGGAAGGGGATCCCCGTTATATGTCTGTGCTAAAGTTATTGATTCTTTTTTTACAAAAGATAGTGGCAAGTGAGAAACAAATCTGTAAAGACTCTTGGTCTTTTTTGAAACAGATCAACACTCTCGAATTTGACGTCAATTGTAACTTTTTAACTATTGACGTCAAAGATTTGTACACTTGTATCCCACACACCATAGCTATTGAATGGGTAACACTCATGATGTAGAAGCATAATGCCTCAAAAACTGATATTTCTTTGGTTTCTGAACTTCTAGATTTAGTTCTTTCATATATTTTTTTTATTTTTGATACATCATTTTTTGTTCAGAAAATAGGCATTGCTATGGGTTCCCCTTGTGGGGCTAGTGTGGCAAATTTAGTGATGGCTTTTTGGGAATTTGATTTTGTTTTCAAAATGAACTTGTATCTTGACACAGTTTTTTTTATACTAGATATCTTGACGATATCTTCATCTTAATGAAAGGTAATGACGATACAGCCTCACTCTTGGTCGACTCAACACTTCAACTGAGTTTTTGAAGTTTACATATACTTTTGACAGTCATTCAATTTCATATTTGAATATTTTTCTATCCAAAAATGTTGAAATGAATAGCTATTTGGCTAGAATATACCGTAAAGTTACATACTCGAATACATTTCTCCACTTCTCAAGTTGCCACTCTTTATCAAAAGGCGGCGGTCATTAAAGGGCAATTAGTAAGAGCGGCCCGGATTGTTACTCTCGATTCTGAATTTGAAGAAGAATGTTCATTTCTATAAGAAGCATTCATAAAAAGAGAGTACCCGTTGGAGCTCTTGGAAGAAGTGATAGCCGAGGTTAAAACAAAGAGAAGGAATAACATCTTTGAACCTTTATTGGCTATTAAAGTCCATAGTACAGACAACTTGACCAATTCAAACTTGAGTGGTGAGGAGACTAATGTTTTACAAAATATAAATAACAATTTCAATAGATCCAATAATTTTTCTACAACTTACGTAAAAGCAAGTTTCTCATGTATTAATATTTTAAAAAAGAATTGGAACTTGTTTCGAAATAATTTGAACCTAATGGAAAAAATTGGACATACACCTAAGGTCATTTTTAAATGTGGCCGTAACTTAAAAGACATTCTAAAATACCATGATGATTCATTGAGGAAGTCGACCGGGATGTTTAAGTGTGAGGCATGTAATACGTGTAAGCACATTTACGTCAGTAACTTTTTCACGACAGATGAGGTTAAATTTAAGCTATTTAACAGATACAATTGTAATTCTAGAGATATTGTTTATTTAGCTAAGTGTACTTGTTGTCCTGCCTTCTATGTGGGAAAAACTGAGCGGAGACTCAGAGATAGAATTTACGAACATATGTATGCTATTTCCCACAAGAAGGCTGACAACGCAATAGCAAAGCATATCAATTCTTACACTGACCACTCTTTTAAATTTATAGTTATTGATAAATTAGAATGTAATTCTAGGGGTGGTCCACATTCTTTAAAATTATTAGAATTAGAATTGAAATGGCAAGTGAAATTAGACGCGCTAGGTTCCCTGGGCTCAATGATGCTCTTTCAATTGGTGTCCTGTTGAAATTAAAAAGTCTGGCGAGATAGATTTTTAAGATTTAACACAGTGTATTTTTTAACATCTTTTACATTTTTATATATGTACTATAAGTTCATGTGAAGATTTATGCTATAGATATTGATAGTATGTAGCATTTTTAAATCTAGGCTATTGAATAATGTTTAGCTATGTAGAAGTGGTTGTTTTGAGTTTAACTAAGAAATTTATATACGTGCACTTTAAACATTCAAATACTTTTAAATTTGTACTTAATTGGGTAATAAGACATTAATTGCTGCATTTTTTGCGCCTTTTTTACAATAAAAAGTATGTGGAAACTGTTGTATAATTGTTCTGAAGAAGGCTAACTATTGTAAGCCGAAAAGCACTTAAATCAACTTCGTTAATAAAAGGTTCGTTTCCAGGTTGGCCGTGGTTTTGTTTTCAGTGTTACATGTTTCATTAGTGTGTTTGTATATGGTCCAGTAATTTAATTTTTGGTTGTGATTTTATGGACCTTAACAGGCTGGTTTGAATCACGAACCAAAATGCATGTGTTTTAATATGTAGCGGTTTCTTTAAAAGCCTTAGGGTTAATTAAGGTAGTTACCGGTGTTTGATGGATGTATTTAAACATTCACTCAGTGAAATGGAGAAGTTCTGAAGAAGTCTTAGTGCATAAGACGAAATTAGAAGTTATGTACTTACCATAACGTTCCATCTGAGTAGGTGGATTCATTTGTCTGCAACCTGTGAGTTATGGATCCGATATCAGATCCGAACCGGCATGGTTTATCCAGCTATGGATCCGAGCTCTTAGCTCCTCCCCTCACCCATAATGCCCTGCTCTCCCTACATGACCTCAGATCGAGTTTGCCCTGTATCATAATACCCTAGAAATGGGTAACACATAATATGCAGGAAACTGACAAGGCCAGGGGGATAGGAGGGCGGGATGGTTGCAGACAAATGAATCCACCTACTCAGATGGAACGTTATGGTAAGTACATAACTTCTAAATCTGAAGTAGGAGATTCATTTGTCTGCAACCTGTGGGACAGAGTCCCCAGCTACCTGAATCTTGGGCGGCTGTCATGGAAGGATATTCCGGAGCACCGCGGAGCCAAAGGATGGTCCACGTCTAGATGTGATATCCAGCTTGTAATGAGAAATAAAGGTATGAGATGAAGCCCAAGTGGCTGCTGAACAAATGTCATCCAGAGGAATCCTAGCTTTAAAGGCCGCTGAGGTAGAAACTGACCGGGTCGAATGGGCATGGACTCCCTCCGGTGCGGGCCTCCCAGAAGCTTGGTAAGCTAAAAGAATACACTGCGAAATCCAGCGTGACAAGGAGACTTTGGAAATTGGCTTACCCAGATTGAATTTGGCAAAGGAAATGAACAATTGGTCGGACTGCCTAAGACCAGCTGTCCTGTTAAGATAA
This sequence comes from Protopterus annectens, assembly GCF_019279795.1. Lineage (NCBI taxonomy): Eukaryota > Metazoa > Chordata > Ceratodontiformes > Protopteridae > Protopterus > Protopterus annectens. The sequence continues at coordinate 42,151,683 of NC_056747.1, forward strand.
AAACGAAGCTGCCTGTGAACATCCAAGGAATGCAGGTTGTATTCACCCTTGTTCTGATATTTAGGAAAGAAAACAGGGAGGTTAATGGACTGATTAATGTTTGCTTCTGAAGCTACCTTAGGAAGAAAGGAGGGATTGGTCCTGAGGTATACGTGGTCCGGATGGAAGACCAAGTAAGGCGGCTTCATGGATAAGGCTTGAAGTTCCGAAACTCTTCTGGCCGAAGTAATGGCTACTAAAAAAGCAGTCTTGATGGATAAGAATTTAGGATCTGCTATGGCCGCAGGCTCGAAGGGGGGAGCGGTCAAGGCCTGAAGAACCAAAGAAAGATCCCATGGTGGAACCGCCTGCTTGACAGGGGGTCTAAGGAGAAAGGTGCCTTTTAGAAATATTTTACATAATTTGGCAGACATAAGCGGTCCAGAGTCATGACCAACACGATAGTGAGAAATGGCCGCAAGCTGCACTTTGACCGTGGAACTACTGGCACCGTCATTAAAAAGAGTGGTAAGGAAGTCTAGCACCAGAGGAAGGGGAACTGTGAAGGGATCTAGACCCTGCCACTCCGCCCAAATGGAGAATCGTTTCCATTTACTGCGGTAAACCTTTCTGTTAGATGGTTTATGAGCCGCTACCAGGATGGCCTTAACGGGGGACGAGATACCGGGAGTCCTAATTAGGAGTGGAACTGGAGCAGCCAAGCAGTTAGCTTCAGGTTGTCCAGATTCGGAGTTGGTAGGTTCGATGGGTGTGATATCAGATCCGGAATGGGATCTAGAATCCAAGGTGGATTCACCGAGTGAGACCTTAGGTTAGGCAACCAGATATGTCTAGGCCAGAATGGGGCAACGAGAATCATTCTGCACCCCAACCGAGAGGCTTTCTGAAGAACTTGGAGCATCAGAGGCAAAGGTGGGTAAGCGTAAAGAAGACCAGGAGGCCAAGCATGCACCAGAGCGTCTCTCGGGGAATCCCCTGGAGGAGGGATTAGAGCGAAAAAACTGTCGCACTTGGTGTTTAAGGGAGACGCAAAGAGATCGCAACAAGGAGTTCCCCACTGTGTGAAGATACGTTTCGCTACTTGAGCATTGAGAGACCACTCGTACGGGGAGAGAATGGTGCGACTGAGCTTGTCCGCAAGGATGTTGGACCGACCCGGAATATGCGTTGCGATGAGAAAGCGGTTGGTGGAGATCGCCCATTCCCACACTCTCATGGCTTCTCGACATAAAGGATAAGACCTGGTTCCCCCCTGTTTGTTGATGTTCCAGACAACCGACATGTTGTCTGACTGAATCGCAATTGTTCCCAGGGGAAGAAAGGCCTGAAGTGCTCGCAATGCCAAGAGCACTGCTCTCATCTCTAGAACATTGATATGCAGGGAGGTCTCCGAGTCGTTCCACGTGCCTTGGACCGTCCGGCCTGCAAAATCCCCCCCCCCACCTGAGGCGGGAGGCGTCCGTGGTCACCGTGGCGAGAGTGGGAGAAGCACAAAATGGGCGGCCTCCGTGGAGATCCTGTGAATGGAGCCACCACAAGAGAGACCGCTTGCAAGCCTTGCTGATCGCAATGGGATGATGCAGAGGGAGAGCAAGGTAAGACCACTGAACTTGATGTGTCCACTGAAGGACCCGCATGTTGAATCTGGCGAGTGGAAGAAGAGATATCGCTGCTGCCATGGACCCTAGAGCCCTCAGGACCAATTCCGCCGGAACTGAGCTGGAGTGGAGGATGGCCCGCACCTGAAGTCGCAGATTCCAAACTCTGTCGGCTGTGAGAAAGGCTCTTAATTCCCTCGTGTCTAACCTGGCACCTATAAAATCTATCAACTGAGTAGGGGCCAGGTTGGTTTTGCTACGTTTATCGTGATGCCCAGGCAGGGAGCTAGATGAAGAAAGGAGTCTCGCGCCAAGGATAGTAGATGCCTTGTTGGGGCGGTGAGAAGCCAGTCGTCCAGGTACGGAAAGACCTGCACCCCCTGAAGCCTCAGGTGGGCCGCAACCACTGCTAATACTTTGATGAACACCCTGGGGGCTGTGGTGAGACCAAAGGGAAGGACCCTGAACTGGTAGTGACTGGCTCCCAGCCGGAAGCGAAGAAACCTCCTGGAACGTCTGTTCATCAGTATGTGGTAGTACGCATCCTTGAGGTCTATAGAGCACATCCAGTGATTCTCTCCGAGAAGGGGGAGTATGGATTGCAAAGGGACCATCCGGAACTTCTCCTTGGGAACTCCCAGGTTTAACAGGGACAGGTCTAAAATTGGTCTTTGGTCCCCCGTCTTTTTTGGCACTAAAAAGAACCTGGAGTAGAACCCTGATCCGGTCTGGTCTGGGGTGACGGGCTGGATGGCTCTTTTCCTCAGCAGATGGCCAATTCGGCCTCCCACTGACCGGGTGGAACGTGTGGGAGGGATTTTAGTTTTGGGATGTGATGAAAGGGGATCTTGTATCCTTCTGGATATAATGCGGAGGACCCAGCGGTCTGATGTTATGGACTCCCATGCCGCTAGGTGCTCCAAAAAACATCCCCCGACTGCCTCCAAAGTGGAGCAGTCAGGCAACCCCTCAGGGCTGCTGCGTGGGCCGTTCAGAGAAAGGTTCTCTGGACCCAAAATTCCTGGGAGCCCCTCTGCCCCTGGGGCGGCATCCTCCCTGTCCTCCTCTGCCACGGAAGGACTGGTTGTCCGGAGCGGGTTGGGATTGCTGCGACTTCCGGAACCACATCTTCTTCTGGCCCTTTTGGTTCCTAGAGTAGGACTTCTGGGGCACAGAGAAGCGGATTCCGACGGCAGACAGCGTCTTCCCGTCCTTTTCGCTCTGGGTCAAGGTGTCGCGAACCGTTTTGCCAAAAAGGGCAGAACCAAAGGGAGCGTTCGCGAAAGACGCCTTGAAGGGCTCAGTGAAATCGCAATGGCGGAGCCAGGCCTGGCGTCTAGTGACTAGGCCTACTCCTGCAGCTCTAGCGGCTCCCTCAGTAGCATGGGACAGCAACCGCATAGAGGTATTCGTCATGGACCGAAGAGTGGCCATACGGGTGGAGTGCAAAAGTTTGTCCTCCGACATGGACTCTGGGGGGGATGCAGCGTATTCTTTAATAAGATCGCGCTGCATCCTGATAACATGTGCCAGGTAGTTGAGCGCCCTCACCAAGAAGGTCGCTGAACTAAACATTCGCTTCCCTAAGCGGTCCATCATCCGAGAGTCCTTGCTCGGAGGATGGACTGAGGGACTCTCCTGGGCCAGTTCCCTCTTGGTGGCTGCTGCCGTCAACATGGCATCTACCGGAGGCCCCTTACTCCAGTGGGCACGGTCTGCAGGGAGGCGCTAAGGATTCTGTCAGGCCTTTTGGGGATTGGCTCCACGGTGTCCGGTTCCTTCCATGCCCTGGTGGTAATAAGGTCCACCAGGGGTCGGCAGGAGGGGACACCCAAGAGGTAGACAGGCCCGCTTCGAATGCCTCCAAGAACACGGACTCGTCCGAGGAAGACTTGGGGGCACACCACCCATCCCTTATGCGAAGCATTTCCATGATGTTTCCAAAGGAGACATCCTCGGGGGGTGATCTTGGGGAGCCTTCCCCTTCCTCCAAATCCGTGTCTTCAGTTAAAGACTCGGGGGAGTCTATGTGCCTCCTTTTACACGTATGCTTGCGAGGTGCTTCCTCGGGGGGGGGGGCTGTCAGAGGAGCCCTCGCAAGCAGTGTCTTGTTCCAATGGAACAGCTTGGGGCATTGAAGCGGGCTGTCCCAATAGCCGGATGGCGGAAGCCTGACCCAGTGCAGATGGAGCGCGGGAAGGAGCAGAAGCAAGTGCCGGGGGTCCGGAAGCCCTCAACAGAGCCCTCTCCACTACATCAAAAGCCGAAGGGGAGCCAGCCTTGACCAAAGGATCCGAAAGTCGGCTCCCCCTCGGATCCGAAGAGTGGATCAGAGCCAGCCCCGAGACACTCGGATCCGAGGGACCAGTGCGCTCCGACACAGATGGCGCCAAAGGCACACCGAGTCCCCCAGATCCGAAGCTCTGAGCCAGGCTCAGAGAGGTCGGATCCGAAACACTCGAGGGCAGGGTCGGATCCGAGGTACCTAGTACTTTCGGCACCGACCCACCCCCGGCTCCGAAGCTGCCCGGCTCCGAACGCTCCGATCCCGGGTAGCGGGTCGGAGAAGGAGCTATGGGCTTGAAAAATGGGGTCGAGCTCCCCCCCAGAGGGGGGGAGGCAGGAGCACTCCCATCTGCATCTGGGCCTGGATGAACCATCTCATCATCCGGTCCAGATCGGCGTCGGAAAGGCTATATGTAGACCTCGAAGAGGCTACAGAGGTAGGCCTTGAGTGCCGCCTCGATAGCCTTGACGGAGATCGGGTCTCCTCCTCAGGCCCCGGTGAAAAGCAGACCGGGGACCGGAGCAGAGGGGTGGGGGGGAGAGCCAGCAGCCAAGGAGGCCGGAGGAGAAGCCCGCTTAGCTGGTGGGTCCGAAACGGAGGTCTCGGCCCGCCGCTTGTGGTGCTTCTCTGTCCGGTCCTTTTTTCTGGCCTCCCTCTCTTCCAACCCAGCAGCGGGAGGTTGAGTCCCAGGTGGAGGAGGGGGAGCAGGTGAAGAGGGGACTGAAGCAACAGTACCCACCACGGGAGCGGAGGCTGAAGCAGAGTCCGGGGGCAGAAGTCCCGCCAGGACCAGCTTCGACCTCAGATCCTTCAATGCCCTGGGGTTGAACCCTGCACAAATGGAACATCCAGAAGTGAGGTGTTCAACCCCAAGGCATCGAACGCACCGAGTGTGGCCATCAGCAGGGGAAAGCACTTCGAAAACACTGCCTTTGGGGCTTCTGACATTAAAAAAAAAAAAAAAAAAAAAAAAAAAAAAAACTTTACTTAACAACAAAAAAAAAGACAAGTAATTCGTGCTAAACTAGCACACACACAAGGCCCCAAATACAGACTCAAACAAAACTCCGAACCAGCGAAGGGAGGGAATTAAGATAAAATTTTAAAATTAAAATTTTAACCCAAAAATATCAAAATATTAAAGGAAACCTAACACAATCACACAGAACTAACTATAAAAAAGCAATCTGACACTTTAGTTTTAGAACACTTAGCCGAAGAGCTCAAGACGATCCAACTGGTTACCAGCGCGGCAAACTAGATCTGAGGTCATGTAGGGAGAGCAGGGCATTATGGGTGAGGGGAGGAGCTAAGAGCTCGGATCCATAGCTGGATAAACCATGCCGGTTCGGATCCGATATCGGATCCATAACCCACAGGTTGCAGACAAATGAATCTCCTACTTCAGATCCTAGGTTAACTATTGTGGTCGTGTACTGGTTGTTCGTATTTTAATAAAGTGGACGGCACTATTGTACGTGAAGGTTCTTTTCCCACCTTTGGTCAGAGTGTTTGAGTGACTATCTTTGGTGTTTTTGGATATGGTAATGGAGAGATTAGGTAATTAGCCAGGCTGCCAGGTTCAGGGTTTGAAGCTGGGGGTGTAGAATCTGGCTCTCCTGCTGTGACAGCAGGGTAGAGGTCTGAGGCAGGTGCCATGGAGCCAGCAGTGACACACTGCGCAAGAGGGGGTACCAGTGTTGGCGTGGGCAGTCTGGTGCAATCAGTATCATCCTTGGTTTGTCCTGTTTGATCTTTGGTAGTACTTTGGAGAGGCAGAGAGGGAAAGGCATAAACTGACAGATTTTTTTCCAGCTGAAGGACAGAGCATCCACTTTCCAAGCTTGTTTGTGGGGAGTCGTTGTGCAGAATTTGTCCAATTGGTAGTTCTGGGGGGAGGGGGGGGCAAACAGGTCTATACCTGGGCTCCCCCATTTGTTTATCAACATGTTGAAATTCTTTTGTTCCAGTTTCCACTCGTGTGGGTCCATGAGATTTCTGTTTGGTTCGTCTGCCAGTGTATTTACTTTTTCCTGGCAGGAATTGAGCCTGTAGATGCACTTGGTAGCTCAAAGTTGTGTTCCACAGAGCCATGGCTAGTCTGCAGAGGGGGTAAGAATGGGTACCCCCTGCTTATGTACCACATAACAGTGGTGCTGTCCATCTTTACCATTAATTGTCCTGGAAGAATGTGGTCCTTAAAGGCTGTCAGAGCGTTCTGTACAGCTAACATTTCTTTTGACTGATATACAGGTGCATTTGACTTGGGTTCCATTTGCCCTGAATGCACTTCCCTGCCAGGTGAGCCCCCCATTTGCCCTGAATGCACTTCCCTGCCAGGTGAGCCCCCCATGCATAATCTGATGCGTCTGTTAGGGTTTGGGCGGCAGGGGGTAGAGTGAATGGTAGTCCCTTGTTTTGGTGGCAGGCCTCTGCCCACCAAAGGAACTCTAACCGTAGGCAAGGTAAGATAGGAATCATTGCTTCTAGATCCTGAGAATGTTGACACCATCGGCTTTTTAGATACCATTGTATTTTCCTCATATGCAGTCTTACATATGGAATTAGTAGAATGCAGGAGGCCATGAACCCCAAGGCTTGCAGTATTTGCCTTGCAGATAAGCAGGGTCTTTGTGGCCATTAATCTGAAGTAAGTTGTCAAATGAACTTGTTTCTCTGGCGTGAGGAAAGCCATCTGGGAAGTTGTGTTCAAGCGTGCTCCCAGGAATATAATTTGTTGACAGGGTAACATATTGATTTCTTTTCGTTTATGGTGTACCCCAGACAAGTTAGCACCTTTTGTACAAATGCCAGATGATTCAAAAGTATGTCCTGGCTTTCTGCCCGAATTAGTCAGTCATCCAGGTATGGGTATATTTGAATATTTCTTTGCCTGTAAAATGTAATGACTGGAGCTAGGCACTTTGTGAATACCCTGGGCACAGTAGATAAGCCAAAGGGCAGTGCAGAGAACTGATAGTGCATGTAGCCTGCTTTGAAACATAGGTATCTTCTGCAAGATTCCCTGTTTGGAATGTGCAGGTAGGCTTCCTTTAAATCTAGTGTTGCCAAACTGGTAAAGAGTTAGCATCTTGAATTTTGGAATCACCAAAAAGGTGTTTAAGATAGAAAGGTCCAGGATAGGACGCCATGAATTGTCTTTTCTGGGTACTAGGAAAAATCTCGAGTAGAAACCTTGTCCCTTTTCCTCTTCTGGTACAGTATGAATAGCCTTTATGCTTAAGAGACTACTGGCTTTTGAGCCTCTGCCCACTGATTTGTGGGTAGATCTGGCCAACTGTTTGGGGTTGGTAACGTGTGGATGTGAAATCTGCATCCTTGGGAAACTATATTTAAAACCCATTTGTCCTGGGTAATGAGTTCCCAGTTTTTGGCCTGCAGAGCAATCTTTCCCCCTAAAGGAACAGTCAGCTGAGAATTGCTTGGAAGTTTTAAAGTTAAGTCATTGAGACAGCTTACCATGGGGGGGTCTTAATACTCCCTGATTTGGAAGTGGGAGCCTCCCTCTGCTTAGTCCTGTGCGTACCCTGGGACTGAAGCTTGGGTGTTATGCTGGTTCTGGGTTTGGACAGAGAAGGCCTGGAAGAGGCAGGAAAGGACCAATTCTTAGAGGGCCAATGCCTACTAAATCTTAGAGGCTGTACTTGTAGGAAATCTTTAACTGTTTGCATAGATTTAGCTTTTTCCTCCATATTTTTAAAAACTTCTGCTTTGTTACCAAACAGGTGGTCCTGATTTAAGGGGGCATCCAGCAATTTAGCTTTAACATGATCTGGCAAAGATTGCTCCTTAAGCCAAGCATGCCTTCTAAGTACAGACCCAGTGACAGCAGCCCTGCACGATACCTCTAGTGAATCAAAACCACATATCAAAGTATGTTTTCCAACCTGTTCAGCAGAATGCATTAAATCCTGTAAATCCTTTTTTTAAGCACAGTCAGGAATCAACATAATTTTCTGTTTAAGCAATCCAGAAATATGTTGCTGATACTTTAACATATGAAACTGACAGTTTAAAGCCCTAATGGCCAAGGTTGCAGAAGTGTATACCTTCTTACCCCATCTATCCAGCACCCTGGAGACTATCAGAAGGGGTAGGATTTTTGGCAGTAGTAGCCTTAAAGCCCTTGGGTCCCTGTGAAATGGTCTCAGGATCCGCAGTAGGATTTTTAAAAAGGAACTTGTGAGAGTCAGGAACCCTGTAATATCCATCAGGTTTTCTGGGAGCAGGCGGTAGAGTCAGGGGCCCAGCTAGATTCAGAAAAATCAACAACAATGGACTAGTACAGGAGGGATAGCTAAAGGCCTGTGTTGAGGCAGGAGTAAGAAATCCTTAAGCCTCTTTTTAGAATCAGAGTAATCCTGGCTTTCCCAGCGAAAATGCTCCCTAAGAGTATGCAAGGTTTCACTAAAAGAGAAATCCTCTGGGGGGGGGGGGGGGAGCAGAGGGGAAAAAAAGAGTCCTCTGCATCAGAATTCTCACAGGTAGATAAGGGTAAATCCTGGTCATCAAAGGAAACAAAAAAATTCAGAATCCTGGTCAGAAGTATCATAAGCAAATTCAGTCCTAGGTCTCTTAGAAGGGGAAGGGTGGCTTCCCCTGATTAAAGTAATAAGATCTTCAGCCATTCTTATTATTTGTTTGTTACGCATAGAGGCCTGACCATGCGGTCTGGGCGTCCATTTTTTAGGCATAGTTCGAGTTTTAGGCCTTAAAGAAGAAGATGGTGTTGGTTCGATATGCAAGTCAGTAGGCCTGAATACACCCTCAGAAGCTGGACCCATCTAAGGTAGATACAACCGCAGATTCCATAGTTAAAGCAACTTGCGGCATACCGGACTCCAAATGGGTCTCAGTAGAGGCCTGCGAATCTGAAGTAGCAGGTATCAGGGGCTGCAAAAGCACCTGAGTACCGGCAAACTGGTGACTGGCTTAGGAGAAGTGGTGGCGGCGGCTTTGGACCTAGGCTGCCTGTCTATCTTTATCTCTGCATTTTTTCGGAATGTCTGTAGTAAGGTGGCTTACCGAAAACATATCTGGATAATTGAACCAAGTACCAAAATATGTAGAAGCGTAAATATACAGACGGATAGTTTGTTGCTTAAACAAGGCACAAAACTTACATATGTCATTTGTGAGAAAGGAGATATACTTGCTATTCTACACAGTGTGTGTACAAAATATGCCAAACACAAAGGTTCATAGGTTGATTACCAGTGTTAAGGCCACTTGCCATCTAGCAACAATGACTCCAAGATTTCTGGAAGAAGCACCTGGCTACCAGCCTATTAACACAGATTCTCTTAAAATGTTTAAATTCCTTCTCTGTCTCTAATATGGATGGCAATTTATTCCATATCAGTTTGATGTAAGTGATATAACTGTGTCGTCGTATTACACAAATTACACTTCATATCCTTATTTCTCTGTCTTACAGGTTCAAAGGTAAGTACTAGGCTAGCTGCCCTTGCAAGTTATTTTAAACCTAGCCAGTTTCCTTTTTGTGCTCAAAAAAACCCTATCCCATTTGGTGTTAAGACTGGCCTTCCCCATCCTATGGTAATAATTATACATTACCCTTAATGAGAATGACTGGGATCACACCATACATAATTTGAAGGGACACATGCATGTGATACAGCATTTAGGAACTGCGTCTGTTCATCAGTAATACAGGGGTAAATTTTCTGCTTCCCATCCACAGATCTAAGTTGCACTTGAAAATGGAATGGGATAAACTTTAAGTGGATGTGGAGTCTGTACCACAGCAGTGTTATCCTCTGTAAAAATATACATTTATAAACAACTTAAAATATTTAAGTACATTATATTCAAGACAGCTTATAAACTGGGGTCATGATTTTGTGGGCAAATATCAACTTATCACAGATAATGAATAGCAAATAAACTATAACTATGCATCTATAACTGTAATATTTGTAAAGTAAAATCTTCTTGATGAATTTTCTTTGTAGTCTCAAGATAATTCCGCTGATCTGTACTGTATATACAAAAAAATGTTACTGTACCCCATGAGTGGCCGAATGTACGTTTTACAAATACAGCAACATAAGATCCATTTTATTTCTTGTGCTACGATTTTTAAACACGTCCAATTTGACACACAGCTTTATTACTTAACAGTTGAGCATGTATGTCAAAGGAAATATTAGTATTATTCTAAGGTCTTTATATTGGATTGCCTCCATCAGTGGATGTTTTAGTAGGTATACAGGTGAAAGAACTGCAGCCTTTCCATGTTACATTTGTCGAACCCAACGTGTATACCACCTATATTGTGCACTTAAATCACCAATCTGTCTCTTAAGAATTTACAATAAACAGCACCAGATTAATTTTTTGCAATAAACCCAGTCTCACGATCGTCTATATACTTATTTATCCAACATGTATTAGATCTAGGAGTAAAGGAAAATACAATATTAAATACCGCTGATCTAAGAACTGAGCCTTGTGGAACACCCACACGGATAGGGAGTGTTGGAGCTTGGATCCAAAATGCACAACCATCCAAGGTATATCAGTTAAACATGACATGATCCACCTTACCAGGAATACATTGACCTCAAACTTAACAAGGCTTTGGTAGATTAAAATTTGCTGTTGGGGTGTTTTGTTTCTGCAATTTTCGCCTTACGAAAATTAATTTCTGGAGCATTTCTCCCCGGGCCTCCGCTGAAAACAGGCTCTGTGGAACCTAGTCGGACATTCCCGGTCAACAAATGTTAAATAAATAAATAAAATAAATAAATAAATAATTTCGATGACATGGCTGTTCGAGTATTAGAAAGACATCTGTCTATGTATATAGGTTTAGATGTTTATTTTTATTTTATTTTACATTTGTTGACCAGGCTAGTCTAGCTGGATATATGTCCATTTTCAGTAGAGGCCCAGAGAGAAAAGCTCCAGGTGATAAAAAAAAAAAATGCAGTTTTAACATACATTCACAGACAGTGACATACAATCAAGATTATGCTAAAATGGCTATACATAACAAAAAGGTTGAGACAAATGTATATACAGTCAATATGCAGTATAGTACAAAGGTAAGGTACAGAAGTTATACTTGATGCACTAAGAGGAATTAAATTCAAAGTGTCTATTGGTTACAGTTCCTGCTTTCATTGGTAGTAAGCAGCATATAACTAATATAAAAAAGTAGAATTTAAGAGAAGATACAATATAAAGGAGAAAGAATTAGTCAGGGTTGCTACAAGGGCATAATCAGTGTGATTTCAGGTGCCTTTTGAGTTTTTGTTTAAAGAGCGGCAAGGAAGAAAGTGATGTAAGATCAGGTAGTAGGTTCCAGTTTTTACCAGCTGTGTTAGAGAACAGTGAGTCCCCCTGCCAGTTGGACTTGCTTATCCTGACTAGTCATTTATTAAAGATCGTAATGAATTAAGATTTTTATACGGGATTATAAAGTTTGAAGGTATAGAGGTGGTGTTTGGGTGATTTAGGATCTTGTGGGCTATGGTAAGTTGAGACAGTTGTATCAGATTTTGCAGTTCAGGCCAGCCTAGCTGCTTTAGATTCAGACAGTGATGGGTTCAGAAGGGATTAACAATGGCAAATCTGGTGATGTGATTATAAGAGTTTTGGCCAATTTGAGAAGATTATTTTTAGACAGGTTAGTATATATGGGGGAGGCATAGAGAAGTGTAGAGATAAGATGGGAGTGGGCAATGGTAGATCTTGCTGCTGGTGTAAGGAATGGCTTAATGCTGTATAGGGACCCCATTTTTCTGGGGACTGTTTTTATAGTGTTATTAATATGGGTGTCAAAACTGAGATTGTCTATTGTAATACCTAGGAGTTTGGTGGTAGAGAGTCAGGGGATAGGAGGGTGCCATATGACTGAGAAATCAATGGGGGAGGACTTACAAGTAGGTGTAAAGAGAAGGAGCTTTGTTTTTTGGGATTGAGGAGGAGGCAACAATTTAAGAACCAGGTCTCCAATGTGTTAAATACTTTCTGAGTTAGGGACTGCAGTTCTGATGCAGAGCTGGCTGAACATATGAGCACTGAATCGTCTGCATATTGTATGCAGGTAGCTTCAGGAATAGCTAGGTATAGATCATTGATAAATACTGAGAACAAGAGAGGTCCTAGAATGGAACCTTGAGGGACCCTAAGGATTACTGGTAGGTGGAAAGAAATACTATTCTCCCAGAGCACTGCCTGCTGCCTATTAGTAAGGTAGGAGCTAAACCACTGTATAGTCTGACTGCTAAGTGAAAGACATTTCAGGATATTTACAAGAGTATGGTTTGCCATATCAAAGGCTTTTGAAAGATCAATAAAAAGAGTGCTGAAGAGAAAGCATTGTCATTACGATTTCTGTTAATGGAGTCAGTGAAGGATAGGAGGGCAGTAGTAGTACTGTGAAATGGTCTAAAGCCATGTTGGCTATTAGCTAGTAAATTATGTTTAATGAAATGGTCAAGTAGCTGGCGATGAATGCATTTTTCCATTATTTTTGCTAAGGGTGATAGTAGGGCAATACTCAGTAACTTTCTGAAAGATCTGTTTTTGTACCTCCTCTGTAAATGGGTTCTACCCAGGAAGCTTAACCCATTACAAAGATGTATATAAATGTATCATTCGATATGTACAGTACAACGTAGGTACTATGACACAACTATTACCTCTGATTAGACATTAAGTGGGTACACTGTGTATAAAGAAATGGAGAGGGGCAGGTACCATTGCATTTTTTTATTTCAGAAACACAAATTAATTAGAAAATATAAAAAAAGATGAGATTAGAAGCTTGTAGGAAGTTTCAGTAATGGTATGTACCTAGCCAAGCATATCCAACAATTGGAACGTCCATAGAGATTCCTCACTAAAAGAATACAGGGAATAGGTAACATGTCTTGTGCAGACCGCCTCAAGGCCCTATCCCTGTATTCTGTCCCCTACAGACTGTTGAGGGGAGATCTATGCCTGGCATACAAGATATTGTCAAACCCCACTTTGGTGGACCTCCTGCATATCTGCATAACAAACAGCACCAGAATTACCATAAAGACTTGAACCTTACCTGTGATATAAACAGGACCTGCTGTAGAGACAGGTATGTATCCCAGAGACTACAGTCTCTCTGGAACAAGCTCCCCCATCCATGTGAAGCAGAGTTCCTCCCTAACACGATTCAAGTGCAATTTGGACAGCTGGATGGAGGACAGGAAATTCATCCCTTGTTTGGCACCTATGTATCTAATGGACACAGGGAGTCTTATAAATGGTTAATCTCCCAGGCCCCTGCTTGTAAATGTTTCACCACAAAGCCTGTGCTTACACTTACCAAGGGTACCAGAACTTGTCGGGGATTTGGGGTGCATAGCTAGGCTTGAAAAGGCCCTTGTGGTTGTTAGCATAGTAAACACCTACGAACCTAAATAAAATAAGGTCCATTGTTCTTTTTAGTGACAGCTTGCTTTCAGATCATAGGCATTTTGGCTGGTGTTTAACAGAAGTAAGCTGAATGTACAAGACAGAAACATCTTACTTCATCAAAGTATTGTCTGGCTGCCTCAAATCTTTTGGAAACAGCAGGGGTTAAAGTATTATTGCAAACAGAAAAGAGTTTAAGCTTCGCATACTTGAGTAAATTTCATTAAGGGCACACACTGTTCCCATTAGTTGTGCCAGTCTTCCTGAACTGACAAATTTTGTATTTTTGCCAAGTCAGCATACAGAATGGAGAAGTGGTACATTTTAATTTGGGCCTGTGTGATCCATGTGCCTTAATTTGCATTTCCAGTTCTTCCCTCCCAGTTTGGAGCTTTATTCCATGCCGATTTGTTACTGCACAACAGTCATCTTAACAGAAATTACACAACAAAACCCTCAAGCAGACAGCTCCGTATAATCTGGAGGAATATAGTTAAGTGAGCCTTATCAGTATGGTAGATACTGAAGATGAGCTTTATCAGCATTTGTCAGGAACATCTGGACAACTTGAGTCTGCAATTACAGCAATGGCAGATTTCAAAACAGTGAATACACTGCATTTGTGAACTTATTAGGAAGAAATATATCGAGGTCATTCTGGGTATTAATGCCACTTTCTCTTTCACTGAGACAAATATGCTCTGAAGTAAATGGGTAAAGCCCACTACTAAAAGGTAACCCCCATCCTCACTTTGCCAGCTGCAAATACAGCAAAATAAAATCAACCCCCTGGACTCTCATGAACAGATGTTCACTCGTATTGCATTCAGGGAACCAAGTTTTCTTTATTTCTTTGTGTACACAATACTGGCAGAAAGCTCTGAATAACAGTGAACCACTTTTTGATTCCCTTTCATGTAACCCTTCTGATATAATTGAAGATGCAGTCATGATGGTGCTCCTTTAAATATAAGAAGCAAATATATTCTTAGTAATCCCAACATCAGGAAGGCCTCCTGGGCTGCATTTCACAACTGGTGAACATTCTAATGTTGCTGTTAAAAAACTGCAGCAACCTTTCATCATCTTGGGGTTCATTTACCACCCTCAAATATTATGCCTACATTACAAACATGTACATGAAGCATGACTTAACTCTTTCTCCCCTTCTGGGGCATTTCTGTGTTATTCACCTTCCTTAGGGCAACCCTTAGTGACTTCATTTGAAATCTTGTTATAGTTTATAAACTTCTGCCCTTAATTCTCACATGGAATTCATTACCAGTTTAAAGATGTCTTATCCATGAAAAAACACACAAAACAACATAAACAGGTGTTTCAGGTACTCCCTACTTTTCATCCCGCTATAGCCATGGGAGTTCACAACATTACTAACCAATGTCCCTCACAACTGAGAGACCATCTAGTGTCTGAAACACAAATTAAATGTTTGTGTCTTGGGAAATGGGAGTTTCTGGTGCAAAACAATGCTTAACCTTCACAAAATGAGGGGAATTTAAGGGATATATATATATATATATATATATTACACACACATATATATATATATATATATTACACACATATACACACATATATATATATATATATATATATATATACACACACACATACACGCATATATATATATATATATATATATATATACACACACACACCTTATTCAGCTGTTCTTACTGTAACTTTTAGTCTGATATATATATATATATATATATATATATATATACACACACACACACACACACATACAATAAGAACAGCTGAATAAGGTTTAACTATCAGCTTGTTCTGCGTGCTATCTGTTCAGTTGTTCTTACGCTGCACTTATTACTGCTTGTTAGTAGCTTTCTAATATACTGCCGTCTGCACTTGTTTTTAATCATTTGTTAATTTAATTGCATTTATTTAAACTGTATTTAACGTAATATTGCTACACACAAGTGTGCTAGCCTGCACTGTATTTGAATTGTATTTACTGATGTTTTTAGCCACTTTTCTGTAAAAAAAAAAATTATATATATATATATATATATATATATATATATATAAATAAAAATAAAGAAATATTCTAAGCTTGTTTCCTGCCTTTTCTGTGACTAGTCTAATCCAGGTACAGATTTGCTGTATCCAGGACTCCTTGTAAGCTTCTAAGCCCCCAAAGCCTTTCTCTGTTGGGAGGGAAGCCTTCTAACTTAACAGTAGGAGTGGTAAGTACTAGATAGCCTATCTACCGCAAGAGAAGTGGTTTTTGGCCCAGAAATTGTAGTTTATTGACCATTTGGGCAGTTTTTCCATATCTTTCAACTTTCTGGTTTAAAAGCTCACATTTGCGCTGGTTTCCTGCCTTTCCTGTAACCAGTCTAATCCAGATACAGATTTGCTGCATCCAGGTCTGCTGGTAAGCTTCTGAGCCCCCAAGCCTTTCTGTGTTGGAGGGAAGCCTTCTAGCTTATCAGTGGGAGTAGTAGCACTAGGTAACCTATCTACCACAAGAGGAGTGGTTTCTGACCCAGAAATTGTAGTTTATTGGCCTTTTGGGTAGTTTTCCATACCTTTCAACTTTCTGGTCTAAGACTGCTTTTGCACTTGTTTCCTGCCTTTCCTGTAACAGATTTGCTGTATCCAGGACTGTGTGTAAGTTTCTGAGCCCCCAAGCCTTACTGTGTTGGAGGAAAGCCTTCTAGCTTGTCAGTGGTAGTGGTAAGTACTAGTTAGGCTATCTACCACAAGAGGAGTGGTTCCTGGCCCAGAAATTGTAGCTTATTGGCCGTTTGGGCAGTTTTTTCCAACTCTTTCAACTTCTAGCTCATCAGTGGGAGTGGTAAGCACTAGGTAAGTCTATCTAGCACAAAAGGAGTGGTTTCTGGTGCAGAAATTGTAGTTTATTGGCCGTTTGCCCAGTTTTTCCATATCCTTCAACTTTCTGGTTTAAAAGCCCCCGTTTGCGCTCATTTCCCACCTTTCCTGTAAGTTGGCTGTAACTAGTCTAGTCCAGGTACAGATATGCTGTATTCCAGGACTGTTTGTAAGCTTCTGAGCCCCCCCCCCCCAAGGCCTTTCTGTGATGGAGGGAAGCCTTCTACCTTATCAGTGGGAGTGGTAAGCACTAGGTAGCCTATTCTACCACAAGAGCAGTGTTTTTTGGGACAGAAATTGTAGTTTATTGACCATTTGGGCAGTTTTTCCATCTCTTTCAACTTTCTGGTCTAAAAGACCACATCTACGCTTGTTTCCCACCTTTCCTGCAATTAATCTAGTCCAGATACAGAGTTGCTGTACCCAGGACTGTTTGTAAGCTTCTGAGCAGTGCCAAAGTCTGCTCTTTAATTTTTTCCCTTAGATCTGCTAGTTCTCTCCTCTCCTATTAGTTTGTTAGTTTGGCACTTTACCAGACTTCTTGTAGCAATTATTGTAGTACACAAAAGGGCTACCAGCACTAAACGTTCTACAAGGAAAAAGCTCCAGTACTTATTAATGCACACCCCTCCAGGTAAGTCTAAAGGTCAGTTCCCTGTGCTTTCTCGTATTAACCTGGTGAACTTGGGCATCCTGAGGCAATGTAGCAACTGCCTCATGTACACAGACAACCCCTCTTACCATCCCCCAGCACTCAGACTTGTGAGAGATGCAGTAATAAATCCAAAATGGAAGCCACGCACTCTCCAGCCATGACCGGAATAGCTGGTCAAGAGGAGAAGGTCAACACTTGCACCACACCACATGGAACACATAGCCCTCCAGAGCACACATCAGCATTGCCTTCACATAAAAACACAAACCACACACCAACCTTCGCAGAGGCTCTCAATAAAAATCTAACCAAACAGCAGAGATCTCCAAGGCAGAAATGCACTCTACCACAACACTAATCACGAGACACATAACTCTCCTAAACAGTGTGCTACTCAACCAAAGCCCGGGGCAAAACAGCATGCCCAACACACTAGTTATAGGTGACTTGACAGTGAGCTACACTGATGTCCCACTCACTAGGGTGAATAAGGGAAAAGTAACAGTCAGCTTCCTGTGAGGCAACAGGATCCGCCACATAACGCACGCACTCAGGTCCCTTAACAACAGGTACAAATATGACTCTGTCATTGTACATGTACCTCCCTGGACTACATGAAGAGAGACACATGGAGGAGCTCTCGGATTATGTAGCACAGGCAGGTATGACCCTAGCCCTGAGCAGCATCCTACCATCTCCCAGAATGATACCATAGTACAAGTAGAAAATGACTGATTTCAACAATTGGCTAAGTTTCTGGTGTCATTCTAAGGGGATCCAGTATCAGCCTGCCTGGGATGACATGGCTGACAGACCTCAATGCTTTGCCAGAGATGGCCTGCATCTGTCATCCCTGGGCTTCCAGATACTGGGCAAGGCTCTTGCCACCCCTATAGTGCCTTTTTTAGGCGGTGTTCCAAAAACCAAATTACCACCGTAACGGCTATAAACAAATGCAATGAGGGTCATGATGCTAAACGCTAGAAGTCTAAATCTCAGAATGCACTCGCTCAAAGTACTCCTTAAAATGGAGAACATCGACATTTGCGCTGTAACAAAGACCTGGCTCAAGGCAGCAGAAAGCATCCCCTGCACTACCAGGCTACAACTCAATCCACACCTTTCGGCCCCAGAACTTGGACCGAAGCTCCAAAGGCGGTGGTGTTTCCATAGTCATAAAGGATGCGCACACCTCCAGACTGGTAGCCCAACATAACGCATCTGAGATACTTCCGGTGCAGCTAACATTGGGTAAGACCACGATTCAGGTCGTAGGCCTGCTATAGGTCCCCAACCATGTCCCAAGATTCACACTCCACATTCCTAAGCACCCTGGAGAATATTAGGGTCCAACCTAACACTCTCATACTGCCCGACTTCAACTACCCCTCCATTAACTGGGAAAAGTACTCATGTATCAATTCACTTGCCCAACGCTTTCTAGAATTCATCAACTCCAATGCCCTGGACCAGCTCGTTCTTAACCCCACTAGAGGTAGCAACATCCATGACCTGGTCATTACTAACATGGGTGACCAATAGTCAACTCCTCCCTGGTTAGATCCGATCACAAGCTAATCGCCTTGGAAATACACATCCCTCCCTCCCACCCCCAACAAAGGCAACCACCATGAAAAACTTCTCCAAAGCTAACTTTGGGCCCCTAAAAACAGAGGTGGTAAACTTCACAGCACCCATGCAAATGGACAATAGTTGCATGACTGCCAAGTCATACACCAATGCACTGTACGAACATGTACACAAATGCATGGATCTCGCCATACCAAATAGAACTAAGACAGTCTCCTCAGAGGAAGCCAATCTGGTGGTCCCCTGCCATAAACAAACTTTACAACAGAAGCAGGAAACTGATGTGAAATAAGGTGAAGTCCCAAGACTGGAAAAACTTCCTTATCAGCCTCAACAAAAGGTTGAGATCCCTCATCAAATCCTCTAAAGCTAGCTATGAAAACAGAATTGCAGCAGATAGTAAAGACAACCACAACATGGCCTTCTATAGTTATGTAAAGAATCTCCATGGCAATACCCAGATTTGCTCGGAGCTACTGCACAATGGTACCTCCTATACTGTGCCAACAGATATTGCAAATATACTAGCAGACAGATTCAGTGCTAACTTTACACCCCCCACCCCTGAAAGGACCAATCATAATACCAGTAGATTGCCAGGCACCCAGTATTACTGCTGCACAGGTTAAAAGAGTGCTGTCCAAGGCCAATAATACAGCTTCTATGGAACCTGACAGTATCCCTGGCTGTGTTCTACGTGAACTGGCACCTCCCCTGTGTGCCCTGATCAATCACAGCCTCACCTCAGGCTTTGTCTCTACAGAATGGCGCACTGCTACAGTCATCCCACTCCACAAAGGAGGAGCGACTACAGACCCCAGGAATTATCGCCCCATTAGCCTGACAAGTCTGATATGCACGAAGGGACTCTGGCTGACAAAGTTTGCAGATGATTGCAAGTTGGGAGCTATTAACTCCAAGTGATGTTGACATCCTACAGAAAGGCCTCAATGAGACCAACGACTGGTGTCAGAACCAATGACTTAAGCTCACTGCTAAAAAATGTGTCTTCATCCCCTTTGGGAAAAACCCGGTTCCCTTGAATTACCACACTGATGGTAGTCCACTGAACACAGAAGGCGTTATAAGAAATCTGGGAACTGGGAACATGGTTGACAGCAACCTCTCTTTTGAGCACCGCGTTCATTACCACTGTGGTCAGAAAGTCCTATGTGGCACATCTCATTACTAAGGGTTTTGCATCCAGTAAGAAAGAGGTCACTGTCTCCCTGTACTCTTCCCTCATTAGGCCAGTCATTTGGCATGTACCACAGTAGGCACCTGCAAAAACTGGAGAGGCCGCAAAAGTACCCCACAAAGAGGATCCTAGGCCTTAAAACACTTGTCCTATATGGACAGACTCAAAAGACTCCAACTATTCTCGGTCTCATATCGCCTACTTAGAGACTATCTCTGCTCGACTCAAAGCCATGTCTGACTCAGCTCTGTTAGAAATGCTGCATCTAAAGAAATCCCAATCCCTCCACACCACACGCTCCAGAGACCTCAACCTCATTACCACTATCAATCAACAGAACATGCTGGAGGGACAGGTTCCTAACCCAGAGACTGCCCATGCTATGGATTAGACTTCCCATACATGTCAGAGCACCTCACTGGCCCTCTTCAACAGAAATCTTGATGAGTGGATGTGAAATAGAAAATTCACCCAGAGATCACTCCAGTGGCTCTACTCGAGAGAAGCATTAGGAACTAAGGTTGGGTGGCATGATGCCAGGGTAATCCTATGGATTAGGCTTGCAAAGGCTTCAGGGCCATTAGCCTAGTACACACATATGAACATGGTGAGGGAGTCAAAGGACTTGGCCAAGATAATAAAATTACTCCACAAGAAAGATCTAGATCCAGGGTCTTGATAATTTGATCATTAACAAAAAAAAAAAAAAAGCAAAAACAAAACACTTTTATAATACCATACCGATCTAAGTCCACATAGTTTAGTGAAATTGCATAAACACCATTTAGAACATGGATTCTGGATTTACTAAATAGATTGACAGCTGTATTTATTTACCCACCAAATTTTTGAAAACTGTTAATGTATCACTTTTTCTTCTACACAGTGTTAACAAATCTCATCAAGTTCACACTTATCTGTTTGTCTGCTACATTTACTAAATGTTCTGACATGACAAAACGTGACTTTATGGCTGTGATACTGGTCAACCTGACATGGAAGTACCAGCTGATGTGGTCCAGCTAGAATCATTGGATCCTTTCTCACCATGTTTCTGCTGAAAATGGCTTATGGGTCCAAGTCAGGACTTTCCTGGTAAACAAAAGCAATACATATATAAATGTAGGATTCTGGCTCAGAATGCTACACAGCCTAGATAGGAGTAAAAAAGAAATCCAGAGAAAGCAAGAGAAAACCAACTAGAAAAGGTGAAGAAAGCACTGGTGAAGAGCCTTGTTGTTGTTCAGTAAAAAGCAGTTCAGGTTTTAGTCTTGGTACATGAAATGGCTTTCAGTAACCTAAAGTAAAAAAACAAATCAAACGTATTCAGAGATATCTGAAATAAGTGAGACAGAGGATTATATAAAATCAGACGACAGTGCTGGAAAAAACAGAAGTTTTAAAGTAGCTATTCAGATAAACTGATAAAACTGTAAACTTCCAAGATGGCTGCAAACTGATCACATGTAGATTTCAGCTCCCCCAGTGTGAAAAAGAAAATAAGATAAGAGTGAGAAATTCTGCAAGTTTTAGTACAAATTCAGTTACTGGCTAGTAAGTACACTGCCTGGATGTCAGCAAACAGGAAACTTGAAGACAAACAAAGAAAATCAACTAGCAAAGGTGAAGAGAAAACATTGACTGGGAAGAATCTAGCAGCTGTTCAGTAAAAATGAGGTTCAAACTCCAGCTCTAGTGCAAGACGTGGCTTCCAGTAACCTAGGGGAAAAGATAAATCAAATGTGCTCAGAGCTGACCAAAACAAATGAAGGATTATATCAACTCAACAAAAGGCAGAAAAAATGGAAGAAGCTTTAAACAGCTATTGAAATGAAGTATAAAACTGCACCAAAAAAAAAAAAAAAAAAAAAAAGTCAAAATGAAGATGCAATCATACCAGCAGAAAGTATTGTTCCTGCCAATAGTGTGGCAAAAGGGAGCGTTTGTGGAAAGGATTATTTACTGTACACCAAGCAGAAGAGAAGCAAATTTATCCCAGCAATCGGACTGTCAAGAAGCAGGAGGGGGGGCGTGGCTTAGCATGAGCCTTGAGTAGCAGCACTTTCTCTCAGCTCTGCCTTATCACATCTTTTGACAGGATTTTTTTAAATAACTAACTAAAAATATTTTTTATATATATATATATATATATATATATATATATATATATATATAGTTTCTCTTCATAGTCTAGTCAGTTAGGATTAAAATATTTTTAATTGTTTTCAACTTTTCCTGTCAAAATACAAGAGACAAGTTTCTGGCATCTGACTACATGACCTTTACTAAAACTTCTCATCAGGACTCAGCATTAAAAAAAAAGTTTCAAACTCTTAACTACTATAAAAGAACCATCAACAAAATTTGACAGAATGGACATAAAATAGATAATTTTAAGGAAACTATTTCGTAACGGAGACAATTCATCTGGAGCTTAAACAGAAAAAAAAATACTGGTATTGAAACTTCTTTAAATTACATGAATAGTAGAATACAACAAAATGAACATAACCTGGAATTTCTACTAAAACAGAACACCTTGCTTTTAACAAAAATAGATGATCTAGAAAACAGATCTCGAAAAAATAACATCAGGATCATTGGGCTACCAAACAATCTGGAAGAAAATAGTACCAATAAACGCAAGACAAACAATATAACCAAGTAACCACAGGAAAAGTACTGATTCCAAACGGAGATACTTCCACAAGTTTATTACTTGTAAGCAGGAAATACAATATAACTAACTGTGAACTTGCGAACAAAAACAAGAACAGAAAACAAAGTAGTGAGTGAAGCGCTTTTCGTCTGGATAATATCCGGACTTCTTCAGACATTCGGTTACCTCTCACAGCGAGTTTAAATAAACTCCTGTATGTAACTCAACCAATCAAGTCACAGACAGTTCTCGTAGTAAGTGTTTCAAATCACCGTGACCTTTTCCAACCATTTAACTAACATAGAACTTCAACTTTCACATTTCGCTTAACATATGTCATAAAGTTAAAGATAAAATAAGTAAACTACTAAGTTGACATAAACAACCCTAAACCCTGAGATCGTTTGTTATACATTTAAAAGTAAAAATCCACATACACTTTTCGTATAATATAAAATATTAATCAATATTGTAAAAATGTTCCCTAAAAATCTTTCGTCATATCCTAGTTAAAATAAGTGAATGATCCATTTAAAATTAGGTGTTTACAACACAGATACTACTAGTGTAAAAGGGTAAAAATATATATTAATATAATACGTCTTTATATATTAATATATTAAAAAAGTTTTTATATATATAAAAAACAGAATCTAGCTCGAGTGAACTATGGGTACTATATATAGACGTTCTTTTCCATCTCTAATTTACGTCTAGTCATAGGCTGCTAAGCAGCCTAAAGTAAACTAAATATTTCTAACTTTTTCTTTAGTCTTGAAGGGTGATGTATAAGTAACTTAATCGGGATTAACTCCCCTAAGTGTACTTAACCCCAAGTTTAATTGTGTATTGTTGTTCTGTTCTTTTACAGGTTTTCGGGTAACCAAGGGTGTCCTTCCAAGTAAACAAGAACGGAAGTAGTTATTCATTAGGGGTTAGTTTCCCCAAGTAAGTCACCTAAATAAACTTTTTAGTTTCAATATACAAGAAATCAAACAGGTCTCATTTAGTCCTGGTTCCATACATGCTCCTAATCGTAACTGTCAGTTTAGTTTGCTTTTTTCTAATAAAAGCCTAACCAAACTATCATTAATGCAGTTACCACTTCTTGTTTTATAGTCTATCTTAGAAATAATCTTAAACTGAAAGGTGTGCCCTGCATTTTGATCGCAGTGTCGTGCCAATGCTTTGTTATAATTTTTCTTTTTTATTGCATAGGTATGTTCATATATTCGATCTCTTAATCTGCGATCTGTTTTACCCACGTAAAATGCAGGGCACACCTGGCATTCAGCTAAATAAACCACTGATTTTGTATTACAATTATAAATACCATAAATATGGAAAATTTCATTCCTAATCCAGTAAATCCAGTCACTATTTATAAAATTACACTGTTTACATGTGCCACATTTACATGTCCCTCCTTTATTGTTTTTACTTTATATTCTGTTTCCAAAAGCTGTTTCAAATTTAAACCCCGCTTAAAAGTTATAATCGGGTTTTCACTATTTTCGTGAAAATGTCTTTATCAAGAGATAAATAAAACCAGCACTTTCTTATTATTCTCTGTATATCTAATGCTATCGGACTGTATGTAAAAGTAAATGCTAAAGCAAAGTTCTTATTGCTATTTACCATACTAATATTCACAGTCATTAAATCAGTTCCTAGGTCACTTAAATTTGATGCTATCATTGGTGTATTATGATCCAACTCCAACCTGGACTTATTCTCTATTTCTATTGTATCACAATTCAAAATCAGTCTATACACACCAGTTTTCTTTTTTTCCACAACTTCTTTAAAAATTTTAAGTTATTAGGGTAGCCTCTATGTGTAAACATATTAAATAAATGTTTACATTCTATCTCAAACTCATTTTCAGTGGTGACCATCCTAGCCGCACGTACTAATTGGCCTTTAACCATGGACTTTTTCTGATGTTGTGGATGTGAACTTGAAAAGTGTAAAAATGAATTTGAGTATGTGCTCTTCCTAAAGATTTTTGCAGTACCCTTTTACACTAGTAGTATCTGTGTTGTAAACACCTAATTTTAAATGGATCATTCACTTAGTTTAACTAGGATATGACGAAAGATTTTTAGGGAACATTTTTACAATATTGATTAATATTTGATATTATACGAAAAGTGTATGTGGATTTTTACTTTTAAATGTATAACAAACGATCTCAGGGTTTAGGGTTGTTTATGTCAACTTAGTAGTTTACTTATTTTATCTTTAACTTTATGACATATGTAAGCGAAATGTGAAATTTGAAGTTCTATGTTAGTTAAATGGTTGGAAAAGGTCACAGTGATTTGAAATGCTTACTACGAGAACTGTCTGTGACTTGATTGGTTGAGTTACATACAGGAGTTTATTTAAACTCGCAGTGAGAGGTAACCGAATGTCTGAAGAAGTCCGGATATTATCCAGATGAAAAGCGCTTCACTCACTACTTTGTTTTCTGTTCCTGTTTTTGTTCACAAGTTCACAGTTCATTATATTGTATTTCGTGCTTGCAAGTAATAAACTTGTGGAAGTATCTCCGTTTGGAATCAGTACTTTTCCTGTGGTAATCTGGAAGAAAATAACTTGGAGAAGTTTTTATCTTGTGTGGCTACCAGAAATTTTACAGCTCCCTGAAGCACTTTCTTTTGGTACAGAAAAATCATGCAGGTGGACCAAATGTTATTGCATATTCTGCAGTTTCTACATGGGAAAGTCCCTCTACATTGTGAGACAAACCTGCCACTTGTTTTATTCTGTTTATAGCAGAGTTTCTTTTTCAAATTCTTGCTATTTTTAAAACTAAAACTGGGTGTAGAACCAACAACCTGGCTAATCTCAGGGTCAGTGAGAAGAATGGACCAGTTCTTTTTAATGATGTCACATCTTGTAGACATCATTAGAAAAAGTAAGACATAGCCTATTGACAGGTAATGAGGAGACTTGCTTATCTGGGGGTATATTCATCAAGTGTTCACTGAGTAGTAAGGATGGTTTTGTGACTTTCATGTGAGTCTACTTCAACTATCAATATCAACCCTCTTGTACCCTCTCTCAACAAACGCTGTGGTAGAGGACTCATAGCGTCTGTTAATTCTTCCCTGTCTGTATGCAGTCTCTTACAAAGTAAGACTTGGTTCTTGACTATATTCTTAGTAATGTGCCGAGGATGCATACTGGAACGGTGAAGAATGTTGTTCTTCCTATGTATCCTTGTCGAGATGCTGCCCAACATATTTTTATTTACATGTAGAAAGTTGATTTCCCATGTAGAAACTGCAGAATATGCAATAACATTTGTCCACCTGCATGATTTTACACCCTGTGCATCAGAAACCTGTAGAGTTTCTATTTTATGCAGATTGTTCTACTAAAAACATTGCAGATTTTGCCAAGTGCAATCTTTGTAGTGCATTCTATACTGGTAAAACCAATAGAACTACGAAGGAAAGGCTGATGGAACATCTTAATGATATCAGGAACAGCAAACTTACTAATGCATTATCTAAGCATGTCAGACTGTGGTGATCAGCACAATTTCAAATTCTTGGGTCTTGCAAAAAATGAATGTGAAGAAGGTGATATTAACAATGAAACTGAATATGCTGAACTAAGGTGGATAATGGACTTTAACGCATACTTATCACCTGGTCTTAATAGTACTGTATCTTTAAAACCTCTCTTGGAAAAAAAAAAGAGGGTTGTGTCACCGATTGATAAAGAATTTTTACTAGTTTTATTTAAACCTTGTGTGCTAATTTATTTCTGTATCAAGGTCTGAAGAAGAGGATTGCCTCAAAAGCGCTTACCTAAATCTGTGTTTTGTAATAAATTCAAGTATTTTAATTTCCAGCCTACAAGTCTCTATCTACATTTATACATATATTTTTGGGACCTTGGCTCCACCATCGCTCTATTCTCTACATTTATACAAATAAAGGCTCACCTGCTTTTCCCTGCAAGGCTGAAAGTCTTCCTTCAAGATGGTCCGAAGATATTTGAAGAACTTGATGGAGCCATCAATTACATTAAAACTAATAAAATATTGGAAAAAATAGATGAAATGGACTGGGCTAGTTCAAGTCTGAAAAGGACTGCTGAAAATGGTAATTGGAAAACAGCTGAACATAAGAAGAAATTTAAAAATTTTTTTTACATTATGGACTTTTTTTTACTTTCTTTTTATATAACTTTTTTCTTATGACCCAGAAGTCATGGAAATTGAAAACTGTTCAACAGGTGTTCTATTCTTTATTATACAGTGTTTCTAATTTGTGTTTACCTATTAACTAGTTACTTAAGAGTTATTCAATAGCTATTAGTGTGCGCTCTCTCTCTATATATATATATATATATATATATATATATATATATACATATACATACATACATACATAATATTTCCCTTTTACTAATATTAGTTTTTTATATCTTAGATATTTTTAGGATATAATTTAACAAACTTTATATAAATATGCCTTAATAACATTATATCTCATCAAGGTTAAAGCAAAGGAAAGAGTGGGGGAGGGAAACAATTTTTAAGACTTAGATTATTGCCCCATAATAGCTTAAGCTTTTGAATATATAGGCTGCCCAGGTTTATAATTATATTGTTTATAGATGTCAATAAGTAATTTTTGTCTTAAATACATGTTTAGCATTCCAGTTGTTGTGTTATTTCTCTAAATATCACTAGTGTTTATTAAAATAGTTTAAGCTTACTTTTACCATAATCCTTTTTTTATAGGTTCATGGGTTCATACTAGGCTATCTGCCCGAGGGCAATTACAAGCCTAGCCCATAGTTTTGTGGCTTACGCCACCCCTTTAGTATGGGGAACTATACCCATTATTTTGCTGTGCCTCTATCAAGCAGTGACACTGAGGTAATCCCTGGGGTACATCTGCGATCTCCCATCCATTGGTCAAGATTTCTCTTGAACAAGGCCAGCGAGGTGCTCTGCCTCACATATACCGGGATTTTGTTCCACAGCATAGGGAGTCTTTGGGTGATGAATCTATCCCTCCAGCACGTCCTATTAATAGCCGTGTCAAGGTTTAAGTCTCCCGCCCTTGTGGCTCTGACGGATCTAGATTTTTTGAGGTGAAGCATATTCATCAAATCTGGGTTTGACATGGCCTTGTATGTCAGGCAAAGGTCACCTCTGAGCAAGCGGTAGGCGACTGAATAGAGCTGGAGTTCTTTCAGTCGGGCAGCATAGGACAGATTTTGAGACCCTTTATCCTTTTGGTGAGGAACTTTTGTGGCCTCTCCAGCTGCTGCAAGTGTCGGGTCAGATACATTCCGAATGGGGCATTGTACTCAATCATTGGTCTGATGAGTGATGAGTATAGGGAGACTATGACCTCCCTTGATCTAGATGTGAATCCCTTCATGATAAGGTGGGCAATGTAGAAGGTCTTCCTAACTACTTTAGCTACATGGGTGTCAAATGACAGGCTACTGTCAACCTGGGTCCCCAGGTCCCTGATAACTTCTTCTGTGCTCAGTGGATTGCCACCTATATGGTAGCTAGGGGTAACCTTGTTTTCGAAGGGTATGACTATGCATTTTTGGCATTTAAATTTAGGCCATGGCTCTGGCACCAGTTATCCGTTTCTGTGAGACCCTTCTGAAGGATATCTGTGTCAGATGTGTTTTCGACTACGGCGCCCAGTTTGCAGTCATCTGCAAACTTTGTCAGCCATAACCCTCCTGTGTTTGCTTGTACTTCGGAAAAGTAGATGCCAAACAAGAGTAGGCCCAGGACTGAGCCCTGTGGGACACCACTTGTGACAGGCTTTGAGTCTGACATGGCGCCAGCAACTCTGACCCTGTGGGTTCTGTCATTCAGCCAGTTTGCAACCCATCTTGTGATGTATGGGTTGACATTTAAGTTTATGAGTTTTTCAATGATACCCGGAGTGGGGTATTGTATCGAAGGCCTTCGCCAGATCGAGGTAGGCTGTATGGACTGCCTTTCCCTCATCAATGGCTTAAAAAGTCAACCAAGTTTAAAAGGCATGATCTGCCTTTGACAAAGCCAAACTGGGTTGGATCCAAAGTCTGCAAATTCCCTATATCTTTATTTATGAGGTCCAGTATGATCCTCTCCATGGCTTTGCAGATAAGGCTTGTCAAGCTAATGGGCCGGTAATTTCCAGGGTCGGTGGAGGCACCGCCTTTGTGAAGTGGGACCACAGTCGCAGTGCGCCACTCCTGGAGTGCGTATCCAGAGGTGAGACTATGATTAAACAGCTGTCCTAGCTGTGGGTTTAATTCCTCGTTGAGTTCGTGGAGCACACAGCCGGGGACACCATCAGGTCCCATGGATGCTGTGTTTTGCTTTGGAGAGATCAGTTCTCAGTTGGGGGTTAGATATGATTGGGGGGCTGCAATCGTTTGGTATAGATATCTCTCCTTTTGGGGGGGAGAAGTTTGCACTGAACCTGTCAGCCAGTATGTTGGCAATGTCTGTAGGATCAGTAATCTTCACATCATTTTGAACTAGTTCTGAGCATATCTGGGAGTTTCCTCCCAGGTTTCTAACATAGCTAAAGAAGGCCTTAGGATTGTCTTTTGAGTCTTTAGCTATTTTTCTCTCAAAATTTGCTTTGGATGATTTTATGAGAGCTCTTAGTTTTATACTTATAGTGATCAAAGGTGTCTTACCTTTTAAGGATTTTGCTCTATCTTGTAGTAGCTTCCTCCTTTTGTTGTAGAGTTTGTTTATGGCTGGGGTCCACCAGACTGGACGTTTGCCTTTGGTACAAAGAGTCTTTGTTTTGCTTGGGATTGCCTTATCCATGCAGTCCTGCAGGTGCTGGTAGAAGGCATTTGTAAGTGATTCAGTGGCTTGAGTACTGTTTTCCGCTGGCTCGGGGGCCTTAAAGGAGACCACACTAGTCTTTAGAAGTGTGAAGTCGGCTTTCGAGAAGTTCTTTACTGTGGTCTTTTTATTTCAGGTGGGGGTGGGATGAGGACCTCCAGCGAGATTAGTTTGTGATCTGATCTCACCAGTGAGGGGTATACTTCTGGTGTTGAACATTGTGCTCCCATGTTCATGATGATGAGATCAAGTATGTTTTCTCCTCTTGTGGGGATGGTGACTAGTTGTTCCATGGCATTTGAGTTTATGAATTCCAGGAATTTTTGGGCTGGGGTGTTTGGGCTTGAGTAGTGTTCCCAGTCTATATTAGGGTAATTGAAGTCACCTAGTATGATGGTGTTTGGAGATACATTTATCCCCTCCAGTGTTTTCAGGAAAGCCATGTGAGGTTCCTGAGTTTGTGAGGGTGGCCTGTAACATGCTACAATTTGCAGAGCAGTCTTGCCTATGGTTAATTGCACCTGGATGGTTTCCGATGCATCGTGCGTTGCCACCAGTCTTGAGGTGTGGGTGTCCTTGATGAATATGGATACCCCTTCCTCCTTTCTTCTTTATATTCCTTTATTCTTATAAATATATATATCTAATATGTTTAGAATGGGGATACCCTGATATGTCTGATTACTGTTGCGTTGCTATTTTATGTAGACGACTATATATCTTTCTTTGTGTAGCAGGAATCTGCTTTCTTTTCCATTTCTTGTTTGTATACCTTTGTGGTTTTCACTATATGTTTGGGCTAAATAACTTCATTTCATGTTTGTTTGACTGGCACTGCATATGTTTTGTTGGCTTTGGGTTTGTAGCAGACCCGAAGATTCAAGGATCAGAGGATTTTTTTTTTCCCCTCTTCTCTGGTACTTGGTAAGGGCTTTGATTGTTGCTGAAGTGTCACGAGTAGCTTTCGAGACATTGTAAGCCTTAATTTGAAGCCTGGAAAGCTTGCAGTTTCCCGCTAAAAAGAATGAAGCTGTTTTTCATCATCAACTCAGCAATTTGACCGAAAGCATCTCTAAACAGCTGTATGATGTCGCTGACGACTCGACGATCTACTAAAAAAGGAAGTAACTGATCCATAGTGTTTTTGGACATGTATAAGCACATTTTTACTGTAAAGATATTTATATACTGTGGAGTAAATCAGAAGTATATACAGTGGCAGATCCTGACACGGACAATACCATTCTGTATTTGTACATAAATAGGACAAATGGAATATTAAAGGTAGAGTTAATTTGTAGTATATTAGTGTTTGCTTTGTAATTGTTATAGAAATATTGCTCTTTAAATGTAGTAGACAAGTCATTAAACATATACAGTATTTTTAATAATTTTAGTATGTCAGAATAAATACAATTAATATCTATTTGGTTTTGTCAGAATAAATACAATATATATCTATTTGGTTTTGTGTACAGAACTGTGTAAATTGCCCTTTAACTCTGGTTAGCAGAGTGACACACTGAATGATTAACTTAAATAAATGTATAATTAATTTTAATTGATACTATGATTTTAGATCTGTCTCACAGACTTTACATGGGGATTCATTGAATGAGCGGCTCAGAGCCATTTAAGAGAAGAGTTAACACTCATACTAGATACTTCATTAATTTATATTTAGTACATAGAAACCTATTTGTTTGCCTATATTTGAACTTTATATACTATACTGGTTATGTCTTGAGATATAATTGAAGCATCAGACAATTTTATCTGCTTAGTTGTAAAAGCAGAAAAAACTTGATGCTTGTGTATGGTTGCAGACACACTGAATCTTTCTGTGTTTAGTTATATGTGAGGATCTTTCACTCTCACAGCCCTTAGATGTTTTAAATGTTTTTCCAATAGTCAGCTAACACTTTTTTGTGAAGTTCCACTATATGCCATATAACCCTTACATTTGGACACTAAAGCTGCATTGTTGCAGTAGCATGCCCAGTCACGGACAGCCTTAACTTTGTAAATAATGAAGTGCACTAGTTGGGAGAATAGATGAGAGTTCCACATTCATATTTGTAAACTGGCCAGATTAACTTAAGACATTTTTTACCTCATTTATGTGGAGGAGTAATTAAAAATGGTTCATGTATTTGGGGCTTTCATAACACGTTTAGTTTTGAGGGTTGTATAATTTGGGTTCTCCCAGGGATGATCACATATTACTGTTTCCAAAACAGAAGCATGCCCTTGTGGTAAGTGGAGGACTGCAACAATCTATATTGTGTTCATAGATAAATGCAATTTCTACTATATCTGTTTTTCACATAACAAATTCGCCCCAATCTCCTATTGTTTAACATTTTTAAGTTAGAGTACATATATCTTCATACAACCTGTTCACTTTGCTTTGTCAGATGTATGTGTATAAGCATGACATGGTTGTGATAATACACAGATATCAAACAAATTAATAAGAAATAAATCAGCACTGGTTTAGTGGTTATAACATTCTTGAAATGTAGTCCTCAATTTGTATCAAAAGTCAATATATGACTTTATCCTACTGGATATCCAATGTTATAGATTGAAAGTACAGTATTTAATAGCTCTTAATTTTTTTGTATTCATAACTTTAATGACAACCAACTTCTTCTAAATTATGTGATATTGTTTAGAGTTTTATTTTCAGTTGTCTTGTTTTTGTTTACCAGCTATACAAGGATAAGTCACGAAATGTAACTAGGCATACTACTAGTACTACTCTCCAGTTCATATCAAACTACGTTTTACTTCTATCTACCTGAAATTTAAGTCAAATTTGTAAACTAATTTGGATTTTCTATTTATGAGATGCGGATATTACTATGCACTCTGGTATGTAAACAAATTTACACGTTAGCCAGCTTTAAAATTGGGCTAATCTATAGATCATATATTTTCAGTAATGCTTTAATATATCTTTCTGCAGAATTGCATAGCATAGCTTTTGGTTATATCTGATTAACTCAAAATGTAAGAAATATAGTTTCATTTCCCATACAGATAATCACTAATCAATATTGCCAATAGCTACGAAATTAATGTTTAATTGCTTTGTGATACAGTCATGTACTGCGCAGACTAAAGAATCTTTAAAACTGAGTAAAATCCTAATTCTAATCATTCTTACAGCTTTATAGATTTATAATAAATGTATCTATTTGCTTTTGATTTCACTAATTTAAATATAAATCTGGAAACTGGAATATAACTATAAACCTTAGATGCAAACACGTCACTAGCTGATTATTTGAATTTTAGTCTACAACAACATATTTATAGATTTATGAGTTTACTTGGTCTTTTTTTAGATATTGTAACAATGGTTTGTTCTTTGACAATATTTAAGTTTGGGAAGCTTTAAAATAGCTCTGTAAAAAATATACGGTTCTCTTTTTGGTATAATTTTTATATAGTTTAAAGGCCTTTTTAGGAAATGATAGGCAAACTAGAAGCATATTGAAATACATTTTTTTCTCTTTCAAAATTGAAAGTAGTTATGAATAATTCTGTTAATTTTGGTAGTTTATACTACTTGAAATAAAATGCCCTATAATGAAATATTGTATAAATACGGATCTTATGCAGTTCTAACAAATATATATTTTTTCTGCTGACCTTAAATACTGGTGTTATTTATTGTACATATTTAACAACTTTATAACATCTCATCTGTTTTTGTAAATTCTTACTAGTCAACATGTTTTATTAGTTAAATCTAACACAAGTATATGATAAATTTCTCTTTTTTATTTGCATAACTCTGAACTACTTATCAATTAAGCCACGTTTCTAACGGTGAAATAGTTCATATTTCAGGCAGAGCATGATAGGAATTTGCTGATAGTAGGAATGTTAGAGAGTGACTGTCACTCAAATGATGAGTTTATAACTCCAGGTGGGTTTTAAAGGGTTTTATTAGAAATTGTTATAATTCTTTGATAATTATTCAGATTTTCACTAAAATATGTATAGTTGAAAGTTATTTAAATATTTGTAATCTTAAACCATTTTTCTGCATATTATACACAGGTTCATTGGTTGGAACTAGGCTATCTGCCCTAGGGCCTATACAAGCCTAGCCATAACAATTCCCTGGCTATTTCTTCCCACACTATACTTCCCTGGACCCCTGTCTAGCAGGGCGACTGGCGTGATCCCTGGGGTGAACTTCCTTTCTCCCATCCAATCATAAAGGTTCCTTTTGAAGAAGGCCAAAGAGGCACTCTGCTTGACATGTATGGGCAGTCTATTCCAGAGTCTGGGGAGTCACTGGGTCAGGAACCTATCCCTCCCAGCATGTTTTGTTTATTGTGATGACAAGATTTAGATACCTGGAGCATGCAACTCCGAGGGATTGGGATTTCTTTAAGTGTAGCATGTCCAACAGCTCTGGGTTTGACATGGCCTTGTATGTTAAGCAGAGATCGCCTCGGAGTAGACTGTATGCGACAGAGTATAGCTGGGGTTTAAGGTGGTCAGCATAGGGCATCTGCTTTAGGCCTGGGATTCTTTTAGTGAGGTATTTCTGCGGCCTTTCCAGTTGTTGCAGATGTCTTGAGAGGTACATACCAAATGGGGCGTTGTATTCTATAATGGGTCTGAGGGATGAGTATAGTGGGACAAATACTTCCTTTTTTCTGGATGAAAAGCCCTTAGTGATGAGGTGTGCCATATAGAAGAATTTCCTGACTGTTGTGGCGATGTGGTTACTGAAGGCGAGACCACTGTCCACCTGTGTCCCTAAGTCTCTTATCACGCTTTTGGTGTTTAGTGTACTGCCACCTATGTGATACCCATGTGATAATTCACTGGTACATGTTTTTTCCCCAAAGGGGATAACTATACATTTCTTGGCATTGAGCTTGAGCCCATGGCTCTGGCACCAAGCATTGGTTTCTGTATGGCCCTTTTGTAGAGTATTCACATAATTTGGGAATTCAATAATGGCTCCCAGTTTGCAGTCATCTGCGAACTCTGTTAGCCAGAATCCCTTAGTGTTGTGTTGGCCTGTACTTCAGAGAAGTAGATGCCAAACAAGAGAGGTCCCAGGACTGAACCCTGAGGTACTCCACTTGTCTGGCGCTGGATTTGAGTCAGCTACTTTTAGTGTGGATTCTGTCAGTAAGCCAGTTGGCAACCCATCGATTGTTGGGATTAATGCCCAGCTTATCAAGTTTATCTATGATTCCAGAGTGGGGGATGGTGTCAGAGGCCTTGGCAAGGCCCAGATAGGCTGTGTGGACCGCCTTACCCTCGTCCACGGCTCTGGAGACTTATTAGTAAGGTTCAGGAGAGAAGTTCGGCCCTTCATGAACCCAAACTGGGTGGGGTCCATTGTTTTAAGGTTGCCAATGTCTTTGCTTATAAGTTCCATGATAATACGTTCTATGGCCTTGCAGATCAGATGATCTAAAGTAACATTTTCAATAGAAGAGAAATGGTCAATTATAATGATGATACTTCTACCAAAAATTCTATACCTCCATCTAATGCAATAATTAAAAAGTTTAATACTATGATTAAAAAATTCTTATGGTATCCAATTAAACCCAGAATTTCTTTAACATATCATATGTATAGTTGGGATAATGGAGGCAATAATTTACCAAACTTAGAAATGTACTCAATTTCCTCAGTTAAGACAATTTTGCATCTTATAGATAAATATTCAGCAACAGGGGTTATTTTCTCCACAAATGTTCATAAAATGTCAATATTTGAGCAGAAGCAACTGATTTATTGGCATCAGTTAGTAAAAAAACAACTAATTACAATCCATCAATACTTTATTGGAAGAAAATGACCTTGATTCTTCACTAGGACTTGACTTACAAGAAGCTAGAAATTACATCACAAATAAACTTGATTTAATACCTTCTTCAGTTAAAAATTTAACTCCCAAATTCATTCAGTACTTGATGGCTTGTTCTCAACACAACAATTTAATTAAAAATTAACCTGATATATATATATAAACAAAACTATTAAATCAGACTTATATTCCCTGATAATTATTGGAAATATTTCTCTGAAATTAATAACTATACCCTTTAAATAAGGATAAATATAATTTTCTTCAGTCAGCAGGTAAAACTACTATATCACTTAAATGAAGAATGTTTACATAGAGATTTTTAAACAGATCATTCATTTACTCCATATAAAATAAACAAGATGTTTAAAGAATATATCTTGCGTTGGAAATGTTTGGAGATTCAGAATGCTGATTGGGCACATTCTATGACTGTTCACATATGAAAACATTTTGGGAAAGTATCAATTTCTTACAAGCAATATTCACCGATAAATTTCCTACTTACAAAGTCATTAGTTTTATTTAATTCTCCAATTCCATCCTGTGTAAAATCAAGAAATTATTCACTTCTTTGGTCTCTACTGTCCATAGCCAGGAAAGACATCACCAGAAATTGGAAATCATCATAATCTCCTTCTTTTAAAAACTTTAAAGATCTCCTCTTGGAAGTATCCAAATTAGAATCCATGACAACCAAGTCTAAATATTCTAGGAATACAGCAATGTACAACCAATGGCTGAATATAATTGATTAGAAAATCAATAATTTGAAGTTATTAGTCAGTTCATATACATTTGATCTAATTTGTAATTTGTATACAGTATAGTGAACATCTTTATACATAATTCATTGTCTTATGTGATCTTTTATATTAGAAGTTTGATTTTTATTTAATTCATTATAAAATGTTCAATTCTATGTAAATAATTGTATGTTTCAGAAATGACTTTAATAACTCTGATCTGAGATATACAACAATAAGTATCCTTTTCTGTGCATTTAACGTTTGATTGTATCTGCTTTATTTTTCTGAAAAAGAAATATATATACTAAGCTAGTATAGTCCAGTTTTCAGGTTAGTGCTGAATTCAGGGCTGTGTTACAAATCTCTGTTTGCCCATACCTTACTTAGATAGAAGGAAGTTTCTCTGTTCACCTGTGAGAGAGTGGAGCTTTGAGCAGCCTATCTGTTCCTGGAGGAGTGATTTCAGCCAGAAATTAGCAGTTTATTGGGCATTTTGGGCTAATTTCTCTTTCATTTCCCTGCTATAAAAACTGCATTTGCCCGGTTCTGCGCACCGGGCAGTGTTGGTTGGCTAGGGTGTAATTATTCTCGGCTCCACAAAGTCTCCTCCAATTTTTCCCATAGAACTAGACAAACTTTCAAAACA